>NC_045806.1:81826248-81929492 GCF_009873245.2 Balaenoptera musculus | reverse complement strand
ATCTATCAATAGATAAAGTAACTCTTGTGAGTTCAGGGTAGATGCAGAATAACACCAAAGCAAAGCCTCTGGAAGAAACATTACATGAGTCACAGGAAAGAGAAGTTCAGAGAAAACCACAATAATACATTTTATGTGCACCGTGTTCCTTCAGTCATCTTGAAATACTTCCCTCCTGAGGTACAAGCAACTTCCATCCTCTTCTCTAGCCTGGGGTTACAAAAGCTTTCAGAGATGTTTTGTGAGGAGCACGAAGCTGTGGGCGGCTGTTCTTTATTCCTCTTTGGCGCACACAGCACCCTGTCTTTCCGACCCTGAGCTCGCTTTTTGTACCTTGCTAAGCAGAACATACAACAGAATAATGGGTTCGTTTTCGGGGGTCTCAACAGCGCCCTTTCTTCCTGTTTTCATTAAAATAATGAATGTCAGTCTTCGATCCAGTGTGACTGCAGGTTAATTGGCAAGCTTTTTGCTGGGAGGGGTTGTCAGTCTGGGAGTTGTCAGGCCCTGCTGTGTGCCACTGATAGCCACAGCTGTGGAGTGGGCCCAGCAGAAGCAGCCTGATTAGCCCTGCGATTATTTCATATACAATAGAATCAGGCTGAGATACTACAACAATGAGGTGTCTGTCTTCTTTCCAAACAAAGTACAGGAAGCAACAGCAGAAAAGGAGGGCTGGGGAGAGGGTGGAACACTTCACGTGCCATCAATCTCCAGTGATCCTAGAAGAGTCTGGTGGAATCTTGGTTCTACAGAGGTGGCCGTGCTCATTTATTATTATTTTCTTCCTTTTTAACCTTTTTTTTTGTGCTAAAATACATGTAACATAAAATTAAGTGTACAATTCAGTGGCATTAAGTACATCCACAATTTTGTGCAGCCATCACCACAGTCTATTTCCAGAACTTTTTCATTACTCCAACTAGAAACTGTATACCCATTACGTGGGACTAGGGAAAGATTTCTAACTCTTACGCAAATCCAAATGCAATGAAATACTTTTGATTACTTAACGATAAAAAAATTTGCATGATATAATCAAAAGACAAATAAATGAGTGTAAAATACTGGTAATATAATTACAGATAAAGTGTGGGGTTTTTTGTTTTTGTTTTTCCCTGTGCTGATTTAAATCAGACACATTAAGAAGCAAATTAAACAAAATCACCTTTTGGGGACTAAGCTAGGGTATAAACAGGCAAACAGACAGTCAGACAAAGGGTTTAGTGTGTTTTGTAAAACCAAGCAACAAACAAACATTCCAACTAGATAAAAAACCTGTCTTCTTTTATAAAAGCACAGTCTCGCAGGTATCTGCCTCCTCTTCTTCTAAGTGTGCCTCACAGACGGCACTATGAAAAATCAATCCTACCAGGGAGCCTTGTTTTGTAACTTTTCTCTGTGGGCAAGCTTTTTCCTAAGAGTATACAAAAGGTTCAGAGGTACATTAACTCTGTCATGGCCATTAGCATTTTATATGGTAAAGCATGGCTGTTGCTCACTAAATATACACTAGTGTGTCACTTAGGAAGTGGCTTAGTCTGTTCAGGCTTAGCAACAGACTGCGTTGCTGAAAAACAACAGAAATTTACTTCTCACAGTTCTGGAGGCCAAGATCAAGTCCAAGATCAAGGCGCCAGCATGGTCACCTTCTGGGAAGGGTCCTCTTCCTGATTCATAGCTGGCACCTTCTCTCTGTGTCCTCACATAGTGGAAGGGGTGAGGGAGCTCTCTGGAGCCTCTTTTATAAGGGCTTAATCCCATTCATCTCACTAAGCACCTTCCAAAGGCTCCACTACCTAATACTATCAAGAGTTAGGATTCCAACATAAAAATTTTAGGGAGACACAAACATTCAGACTATAGCAGCAAATTAATGGTGCAACACAAAAATCAATATATCCTAATGGTTCCCAAAGGTCAGTTGGCTTCAGAAACTTCCTCAGTCCTATAAGGACTCCTTTGCCATTAGGAGAGGGGTGGCAGCTGCAGAGACAATAATAATTTTGCCAAAGTGACAGGAGGCCCTTTAGGCAATTGTCCCTCTTTGAACCCATTCACTTTTTATTATGGACCCCTGTGGCAGAATTTGAGTAAAGCAACAATAGCAACATGACTTTAAAAACAAAGGACAAGACAAAAATTTGGAAATCTCAGAGGGTGGAACTGAATATTTGCCACATTCAGCAAGTATTTATGACTAGTCTCGATGCCATCAAATGTACTATGGATGTTATTTGCTATGAAACACAAATTCTATCTTGAAAATATGAGTTATATGTTTGTCTCTTAATCTCTTCTATTTTAGAAAATAAGAGTTTTCTGTTGAATTCCATAATATAGCTTTCTAATAAACCTAAACAGAAATGGATGGGAATACCTGATTCCCTAACTGGCAATATTTGCTGCTGAGTATTTCTCTGGTTATCATCAACCAGAGTAATTTTTTGATCTTTAGAATTTTTCAAAAGAAGATATCAAATTCATTTTCTACTATTGGTCCAACTGCATTATGGAAATTTGAACACAAAAGGTAGAAATATCATATGCTAAATCAATCTTCTTGGATTATTCAATATTTATTCATGTTTTGGGTATATTTGGTATTGAGTCAGATTTTAATATAGTGCACATACTTTTTTCCTCAGCCTGAAGCAATGAATTTTAGGGCCACTCACTTCAAATGTCTCGCACCTTCCTCCCCTCACACACACATACCCAATAATCATTGTAGACTGTATCCTGTCAAACTTCTAAGTGCAGATCCACAGATTTTATGGTATTGGGGACATCATTAGGTTTGGACATTTAGGGATAAAAAAATGACAGAAAAGATTGTGGTTGCCCTTAGCAACTACTGCATCACATGCTATTTGTGTTATCTGTGAGCTGCAGAGCATCACCTTCTTTTTAAGAAACACAAACATGCACATATAGTGCACCCCACGATAGTTTTCAGCTAATCACAGATTCCACAATAATAATAACATAAGAAGTGGAGCACACATTCATTTGGTTTCACTCTCCTGTTTATCATGTGGATATTTTCAAGATGTAATATTTTATTTTGTCTTGTTTTTAAGAAACAACTTCACTGAATGATTTTTATGACGAAAATAAGAGGCAGTGGAGCATTAGATTTGATCACAATAGCGGGCTGTTTAAAATAACAATAACTACTTAAGTCAATAATTTGAAAGACTCCCCAGTATAGAAATCTGGCTTTCAGATGATTTTCTCTCCAATTTCTTGATGTGTATATATTAATTTTTTTCTTCTTTAAAGGTCACTGCACAGTGTTTGTTATAAAGGGACATTAAAACAGAAACATCAATTTTTATCCTTGGTATTCTGAATGCAATCAAATAATGTTTGAAAATTTTTATAGGCCAAAAGGAAGTTGTTTCGTGCCAATTTAGCTAATTAGACTTCTAATAGTCTCACCTCTGAAAATTAAGTATTCTCACTCTGTGGATTGGCTGACCTACCTGTCCTTTCAAAAAGGCAATTATAATAAGGAATTGATAAAAAAAGTTCAGGTATTCCTCAATATGTTAGGCATTTCTCACTGTAAAAATAAATAATATTCTTCAAAGTTCCCTGTAAAACAAAAGACTTCACCTGAGGTTCTTTTTCTTTTCTTTTCCTTTTTAAGGTGGGGAGACATTGATGGAGGCTTATCACTTCAAGAATTTCTCTCCAGTAAGAAATTGTGTAGTCACTAGGGTCATTCACAAATATTATGTTTCTCCTTCTGGTCCATGGCAGGGTTGAATTGTACATCCTTGCCCCTTTGAGTTTAGTTGAGGTCATGTGGCTTATTTTTGCCAATAAAATATGAGCAGAAAGGACACGGGTTACTTGATGGATGAAGCCTTTAGAGCCAGTACTCAGTTGGCTACTTTCCCATGTCCTGCCTCCTCAGCAGTTGTGGAAACAGATGTGGAGATGGAGTTTCCATCAGCTCAGACTCCTGAGTTGCTACCCTGAGTAGGACCCCACCTGCAGCTAAGATTTTGAGGGTTTTCAGTTACTGCAACATTATCTTGCACAATTTGATGAACATAAAGATGAAAAGAAAACAAACCAAAACCCTAAGGCTACTGAATTTTAATCACTGCAGAGGAGGTTAGATTGTTTTTGTTTCACCTTTGGCTTACTAAATTGAGGATAGGGTTGTATCTTCTTTCCAGGAACCCTATGGTAGATTACAAAAATTACCTCACCCCTTCTTTTATCCTTGTCCTTTGCCATATTTTTTTTCAGAGTCCTCTATTTGACACTGGGTTTAGCCATATGACCTCCTTTGGGAAGTTAGCAAACATGAAAGAAGAGTCTTGAAAATGATTGCACCATTGGGCGTACCCTCTCTCTTTTTCCTCTTCCATTGCCATCAGAACATGTCTGGGATAACCTGCTGAATGGTGAGAGATGTGTGAACAGAACCAAGTTGCCCTCAGCAGCCCAGCCAAGGTTAGTTTAAGTGAGTGGGCAACCAGCCAAATCCCAGACATGTGAGAACCCAACCAAGATCAGCAAAGCCCCTAGAAAGCCATCATAGGCACATGAGCAATAAACACTTAATGTTGTATGCCAACGAGGTTTGTGATTGTTTGTTGCAGAACATTATTGTGGAATTAGACAATTGATGCATCCTCCTAACCCTCCACTCCTCATCCCTACTCTACACAGGCCCCTCTGAAACATTATCCCCATACAGCAACTCTATACTTGCTGTTTCTTCACAAGTTTTCCTTCCACTTCTCTCATGATAATGAACAATTATTTCCTTGGAAGGTACATGATACAAGTTAGCTTTTACACAACTGGTGGCATGTAGTCTTCATCTCTCTAGCTTTTTTGTTGTACTGCCAGGCATATTGGCTCTTCTTACCTAGCTATCCTCTTTGTGTCAACATTGGATTAAAAAAAGTCTTCTACCCAAATTGCATGTGTGTGTGCCTGTGTATGTAAAAAACATCACATATGTTGGGAGATTTCTTATATGCAAAAGTATTTCTAAATCTGTATAATTTTCATTAATCAAGTCTTCTCCTCTCTTCTAATCCAGACAACTGGCTCAATAGGAGAATTAATCCTGTGTATTTTATACTTCAGCTAACATTCAAGTGGCTCTTTTATGTTCTCTTGCCTTACAACTGAAGGTAGGCTAAGGAAGGCAAGACACTGCCAGGGGATGAAAGGGATCTATCTGAAATTACAGTAACCAATTTTCCAATTTGTTATCAGTTTCTCTTCTTAAAATTGTGTTAAGTAATATTTAGTTGATTGAGTTCATCTTATAAGAAAGGAAAAATGTATTTTTGAGAATAATTATAAGCCAAAATGCAGAAAAATATTTATGGTATCCCAAAATATATTACTTTACAGATTTCTTAAGATTCCCTCAATCCACTATGGTATTTTTGCTTATAAAACATCTCAACCTTGTCCAAAAGATGTTCACAGGTGTTAAAAGGGGATGTTTTAGGCAAGTCAATATTATGTTGAATCAATATTACTTCTAACAGTCAGAGCCCACCACCACATTATTTTAATACTTTCTGAAGGTTTTAATCACCAGGTTTGTAATGTCCTTTTAAGAACATGAAAATGCTTTTTCTTTCCTCATTCATTTTGTCTTTCCCCACCTGGAAAGTACTGATTCCCTCTATTTTTCTCTTAAGTGTATATTATAAGCTCCTGGCCAATGTGATTGCATTCCTATTTTTTGTTTTGTCACCATCAAAGATATATTAGTAGCTCTCTAGAAGTAATTTTAGCCATTTTGTGCCACCTTTTGGATACGATTATGGAAGTCCAATCTTAAAAACCAAATCTAAACCTCTAATGAGACAAAGAGGAGAGACTAAAGTTTGGTTGTGTTTTTCTTTCTGTTATGCTATCAGAGAGCAAACAGAGCTTCTTTTAAGTGGTCTCACTCTGCATGCATTTCTGCTTCCATATGCATTTAACAGGTATATGGATAGTTTTGACTAATTTATAAAGTGTAATAGTTTGCCTGACAATAAATTGTCATTTACTCATTGTAAATCCACGAAGTCTATCAAAGCAAATCACAATTTTGGAGCACTGTTAAACACTCTGCATATTTTCATAGTAAATCAGTGTTTGTTTATTTAACACAGGTGTTTCTGTAATTGCACTGCTTTAGGAAAATTCAATGCTCAATGGCCCTCAAGTACTTCCACCTGTGGAGTGTATTGGCCCATTATCAGTATGCCAAAAGAAATCATAAAATGTTAACTGATTAAAGACTTGGTTTTGATTATTCGGATTCTGGTTATGCTTTTCTTGTCACTTCATTCATGTTAAGCACATTTTCACCCCCGTCAAAAGAAGTTAGTTGCTAATGATATATTTAGCAAGAAAAACAGATGTTATATTCACATTAAGACCTTGAATTTAAGGAACAAATAGTTTTCAGGTTATAAATCAGATTTTGAAGATGAAGGAAGCAAAATAGAAAGCCAGTGAACTATTGCATCAATATAATTCCATGCTATACTGTTCTAAACCATACTGAGATGACAGTTCATTGCAAGGTTATAAATTATTTTATAAATCATTCAAAAAGCTTTTTTTGAACACAAATAGGCATGGAGCTGGGAGTGGGTGGTGCTTTGCATTGTGCTATAAGAAAATGCAAGGTCTTTGCCCCCTCAAAAACCTTACCATCTAGTTTGGAATGCAAAATGAATATGGCAAACAATTAGCAAACAAGCAGAGGCTAAGGCTTCACAATGAGGTGAAATTGGAGGTGAACTTTCGAAAACTTGAATAGAAAAAAGATAATCTTCTCAAGGTGGATGGGAAGCAATTAGCACTAGCAAAGGCATAAAGGCAGGAATAAACACGAAGAAGGCCTTGAAAAGTGTAGCTTGAAAAACTGGAAAAATGAGCTACCATCTTTGCTATATTCAGAAGTTTGGATTGTACTAATTTTATTGTCATTTATTACTCAGCATTTTCAAATTTCCATTATAACTTCTTATTTGTTCTATGACTGATTTAGAAATGTGTTTTTAATTTCTGAAAGTATCAGTGTCCTTTTCTTACTGATAATCCAATTTAATTGCATTATCATCAGAAAGCACTCCGCATACCTATTCTCTGAAATTTTTGATAGCTTCTTTATGTTTAATGTGTATTCAGTTTTCATGAACGTGTTCTTAAAAAGAAAAGGCACACCCTCTAAATGTCAAGTGCAGGATATAATATGTAATTAAGATTATATAATTATATGTTCTGTAATTAGAAATATATACATAGATATATATATATATAAAATCCTGCACTTAACAGTATGTATCCATTAAGTAAAATATATTAATTTTGTAATCCAAATATTCTAAAATTTTTATTAAACTCTGTCTGCTTAACATATCAATTGAGAGAAGTCTGTTGAAATCTTACAACTATAATGATTGATTTGTATATTTCTCATGAAGTTCTATCCTTTTTTGCTCTATAAATCTTGAAGCTATGTTATTAGATGCACACACATAATCCCTTTATCATCATGTAGTGACCCTCTTTACCCCTAACAATATTTTATCTTATGGTATCTTTTGTCTGTTATTAACATAGCTGTGTCAACATTTTAAAATATCTGTTAGTATATAGTTAGTATCTGTCTGGTATATATTTTTCAATCCTTTTCCTTTTAAATTTTCCATGTTTTTAAGTATTAGACATATCTCTTGAAAAAAGTATTTGGATTTTTTTTTATCCAGTATGACATTCTTAGTCTTTTAATGGATGAGTTTAATTCAGTAATATTTACTGTGACTTACTGATATATTCAAACTTGAACTTGTTTCTACAATCTTTATACTTTCCCTTTCTCTTGATGAACTTTGAAAAGAATACAATAAACTAATATCAAAGTTTCAAGGACGTTAGAACACTTTAGTCCTGATCACCCCCTTCTGACTTCCACAGTATTGTTTTTCATTATTTTAGTTCTCTTTTTTTAAACTCACACACTGAGTATAATTTTTGTAATTATTTCATAAGGATATCTGTTTTTATACCTACAAATCACTATTTTCTGTGCCCTCCATTCACTTTTTCCTCTAAGACATTACTTCTGTGGTTATTTTCCCTCTGCCTAAAGACCCCTTTTAGAAGTTCTTTGTTAATAATCTGTTGGTGATGAACTCGCTCACTTTTGGTTATTTCAAAATGATTTCTTTCCACCTTTATTATTGAGAAATGGTTTTCTGGATACACAATTGTAGGTAGACAGTGATTTTCTCTCAGCAGTTTTAAGATATTATTCTACTCTCCTGGATTTCATTATTCTACTTAAGAAGTCTGCAGTTATTCTAATTGTAATTCCTTTGTAGGTGACTGTTCTTCCTCTGGATTTTTGTAAAATCTTTTTGCCTTTGTTGTCTTGCAGGTGCACTACAATATCCCTAAAAGTGTTTTGTGTGTGTGTGTGTGTGTGTGTGTGTGTGTGTTTTAAATCACGCTTGATAACTGTTAAATCTTGTATCAATGCACTTGTTTGTTTGTTTCTTTTTTAATCAGTTCTGGAATATTTTCATCTATTATCTCTTTAAATAAAGTTCTTCTCTATTCTCTATATTATATTCTCCTGGCATAGTTAATTATCTTAGACTTTCTCATTTTATCCTGTCTCTAAAATCTCCTTATCTCTCTAGGCAATATCATCTCAGTCACTATTTTTTCTTTTCAGTTCTTTATAATCTACTCTAAAACCTAAACAGTGAGTATTATTTTAACTATTTTGTCATTTATTAATGTTATATTTGACAATTTATCAAATGTTACTGGTCATTTTTGATAGTCTTTTATTGATTGGTGAGAGGATGAGGAGGAAATGATGAGGGGAGATGTGCTAATTTTATCATTGCTTCCAGTAGGAAACTAACAAATACAGTTTAAAGGAATACAGTACCAAGGTATTATGTACAGTCATTACAAATATAATTACTTCAACAAAAATAAGCCTCAAAGGATCTATAAAAGTCTCAAAATAAGTCTCAAAGGATCTATAAAAAAGTAAAGCAAAGCAAGCAAACCACATTGTGGAAGATTTTATTTTAAAAAAACAGAAAAAGATACAAAATGCTATGACATTCATATCTGTTAAATCTCTAAATGTAAATTCATTAAATTTACAAATTAAAAGAGAAATGATTTCTGATTTTATCCAAAAAATAAACTCAATTTATATATAAGAAATAGATATCAAACAAAATGATTGAGACTGATTGAAAACAAAAGGATGGACAAACTTATCCTGAGAACAAGCAAACAAAAAGAAAGCATTGATCATGATCTTACTATTAGACAAGACGACATTCAGTTTCAGCTGATTTAAGGATGAAATTCAAGATCATAGGGAGATTAGAAGGAAATTACTTGATAGATAAGGAATAAAGAAAAACTATTACCAAGTATTTGAGATATTTAGGCAAAAAGAGAATTTTAATATTATCTGGAAGCTATACCTGGCCCAAGTGGAAAGTAACTTTGATCAATTACAGGACCACTATAAAGTTCTCATTCCAGTCTTCCTTCTTTTTCCGAGAATTTATTGAGTACCAACTATGTGTCAGGCACCGTGTTAGCCACTTGGAAATCAGCAGTGAATAAAACAGATAGAAATAATGGCTTCCACAAATCTGCATTCTAGTGAGGAGAGACTTCCAATAAAGAGGTAACCAGTCAGAAAATATTCCAAGAATAAAGATAAGTGTCAAGGAGGAAAATATAACAGGAAAGTGGGAAAAGAGGATGTAGAGGACATCGTAATTTTAGATAGGGTAGCCAGAGAAGGCCTCATCGAGACAGTAACATTTGAGCAAAAACCTAAAGAGGTAAAAAAACCCCCATAAAATCAAATATGAAGGGAGAGTGTTGATGGCAGAGAGAACAGTAAATGCATAGTCTCTGAGATGAGTGTATGTATGCATGGCAAATGTAAGGAGATCTAAGAAGGTTAGTATGGCTGAAATTGAGGGAATGAGGCCAGGTACAGAAGGAGATGAGATCAAAGAAATAATGAGGAAACGGTAGCATAGTCTTCAGTGCCTTGTAAACCATTATAACCATTATAAGGACATTGGCTTTTACTTTGAGTGAGATAGACAGCCATTAGAGGACTTTAATGGGAGGAGGGATATAATCTCCTGCTTACAGGCAGGAGTAAAGAGAGGGAGAATGAATCAGATTGGTAAAGAGGGAGGGCATAATTAACTTCCTACATTATGTTGCATTTAAAGCTGAAGTTTTTATTTTTCTTTCCACCTCATTAATAAAGCTACTGTAGTGTCCTTAGAATACATAGAGTACAACATTTATAAAATGCTCATTCCATGATGAATTAAGTTTACAACTGCTTAAAATTAAATATAACATTCTAGAACAATTATCAAACTTTAGGGTGCATCAGAATTACTTGGAAGGTGTGTTAAAATCACAGATTTCTGAGCCCAACACACAGTTTCTGACTCAGTACTGCTGAGGTGGGACCTGAGAATTTGCATTGCTTTTTTTTTTCCATATTTTTTAATTACCATTATTGCACCAATACAGCATACATACGCTGTATATACATATATCTGAAACTTCATTTTCAATTTTTCAGGAATTCAAATACATAATATATTATCATCTTGAGAATACAAAAAACACAACACAGAGGAAGATTGAGAAAATAGGTTCCCAGTAGTTAGTCACTAGTATTCTATAGGCTTTCCTTTTAGTGTTTTCTATTGGAATTTTTAAATGTCCTGCCATGTCTCTGTAAGAATAGAGCTGCCTGGAACGGGAAGCAATGAAAAAAAAAAAAAAAAAAAGGACCCAAAGTGAAAAAGAGTCAAGAAGGAAATCCAAGAGAGAGAATCTATTTTGAAACTAAATATAGGGACTCCCTTCAGCCAAAGGGTACACATCCAAATAGGTGCTAAGGGAAGAAGTGAGATCTTCCCGTTTCACTCTCAAAATTACCCCTTAACAGATAAAATAGCTGGTGCCAGTTCACCTAAGAGCAGGACCCCTTCACAGCATTGTAAAAGGAATGGTGGGCAGAGGGAGGAAAAGTGGTGGGGGAGCAACTTGCTTCTGACATACTCCTGGTGATGGGTATCGCAGCCATCATTTGGGCAAAACCTATCACAGCTAAAGCCATGGCTCTCCAAATTGCTTCATAAATGATGGTACATGTAATAGCAGCTTTCTGTTGAAGAGCTGGATTGAAAAAATAAATGTTTATGAAAAGGAGCCAGATACCCAGGTAACAAGGCAATGTGGGTACTGAACAAGAGTTAAGTGCTTTCAACCTCTCTGCTCTACAAATTAGGTTAAAAACTCTAAACCTGGGCTTCCCTGGTGGCGCAGTGGTTGAGAATCTGCCTGCTAATGCAGGGGACACTGGTTCGAGCCCTGGTCTGGGAAGATCCCACATGCCGCGGAGCAACTAGGCCCATGAGCCACAACTACTGAGCCTGCACGTCTGGAGCCTGTGCTCCGCAACAAGAGAGGCCACGATTGTGAGAGGCCTGCACACCACGATGAAGAGTGGCCCCCGCTTGCCGCAACTGGAGAAAGCCCTTGCACAGAAATGAAGACCCAACACAGCCCAAAAAATTAATTAATTAATTAATTAATTTAAAAAAATGCACCTGTATCTAACACATCATTGTTAATCAACTATATTCCAATATAAAATTTTAAAAAAAATTAAAATAAAACTCTAAACCCTTTAACTTTAGGACAAATAACGCTGTGCTTCAAATGCAGCAACTAGTTGGAGCTGCAAGAAAGTAACTGCTTCTCTAGAATATAACTAGGAAAACATCCAAGAGACACCCACTGATCAGAGATGCTGCACTATTCAACAGACAAAAGAAGAGTGGGGTGCCACCAACACAATGCTCTTTTCACAGGAAGAGACATGTAAATGCACTAGAAGTTAAGAGGGCTGCACCCAGCACTGGATGTTCACTGAATAAGACAAGCCAGAGGGAGGATATACAGCAGAGACCCAGGAAACAGGTCTTTCTTCACACCCACCCCTATCAAAATTCTGAATCTGTAAACACTGAGATCAGTCTGTCCATTTTTAGAGTCTTCAGTTAATGGAAAAAAGAAGTTCTGAGGTTTTTGTCTCCCCTGAAATTGCTAAACAGGGTTTCACAGAGAGGCACACAAGGGTCATGAGATGATTCTGAAATAAGTTAAAGAATTTAAAGATGGAGAAAATTTTACAGATGTTAGAGGTTATTTCCCCACCAAAGAGACCCTGGCCTTTAGAGCCCTGCATAGTCAGCCACAAGTATCATAAGACCCACTATTCCCCTGCCCTGATAGTGAACAGGAGATAAGAGATACTTTCTTGGCTGTACAGCAAGGAACAACACTGGGGAGTGACACAACCAGCCTGAATGCAATGGAGAAGCTATGAAAACAACTGCTCAATAATTTTGGTTCTGGGGAGGGAAGGAGTTCCGAGCTACCCTCACAGATTGGTGCCCTCAAGGTCATTTTGATTCTTCAAGTCTGTCCTTAACGTCCTGCCAGTGCTCTTCAGAACTGGACCCAGTTGGATGGCTGTGGTGCCTAGTTTGGAACAGAGCTGGATGCAGTGCTAAAGTCTCCCCACAAGTCATTGCTTGCAGAAACTGGAGCTGGAGCTGGTGCTGGTGTCATTACAGGAGCAGGAGAATCCAAATCTAAAAGGATATCTGCATCACTACTTCCATGATTGGATTTTGGTATGGGCGGTGGATGGACATGATTGCCGATGGCAACTGAGGAGGACGGTGGAGGAATTGTGACTCTGCCTCCAGGCGGGGGTGGAAGTAAGCTTAGGCCCCCAGCCCCTGTAGTCTTGGACTTAGAAGCACCCTCAACTTGATGGTCTGCCCTTCCTTGAAGCCCAGATCCAACTTGGGACGATTATCCATTTCCTGAGATTCTTTGGAAATCTCAGATTCCTGCTTTACCCACTTGAAGTGATCTTGCAAAGAGACATTAAAGTCGAAGGCATCATCCCGATCTGAGGAGCCAATGCCAATGAAAGCACTATGCCCAGTACCATCCTGGATCCGGATTACAAAGTAGCAGCTGGAATCTGTCACTGTCTCCACAGCAATACCAGGATATTGTTCTACTGGTGCCTGAGCAAAGAGCTCCCCTGAAACTTTATCCTCGAATTTGATATAAGCAATCTTCCCTTTTGAAGTGATTCAGAGGCAACCAGTCCAATCAGATTGATCTAGTTTCCAGTCAGATGCCCTGTAACCGCGGTTGGAGGCCCGGGGCAGAATCAGGTAGACGCTGACATCGGGCTTCACACACAGAACAGACTCGTACTCCAACTCGGCCACCATCTTGGCTCTGAGAATTTGCATTTTTAAGTTCCCAAGTGATGCCTGCGCTGTTGGTCCAGGGCCTAAGCTTTGAGATCCACTGGTCTAGAACATGTAATGCATATAACTAGTGCAGAGATAATCTGAGAATTATTGGCATTTTTAGTAATCCTGCTGCGGAAATGACTGTGTTTTGGCATCTGGCTTTTAGAACCTCTAAACTCTTACTCTCTCATGACTGACATCTGAAAATAAAATTATTGGGTCCTTTCTGTTTATTCATCTACCACAGATTAATTTAAAAGTAAATAAGAAAGGTATAAGCTTCCTTCTTACAAAAACCTGCTTAATTTTTTAAAAATTTCTGAAAGTGATAATATTGAATTTTTTGAAGAGTCAAATACTTTGCTGCTAATCCAAATGCATTTGTACTAGAAAGTGCTTAAACCAGCTAATTCCTATTATTATTAAAACTTAACTTTTCATTGTTACTCAGACTCTTCAGAAGTTTATTAATATGATTCCATTTTTATTGTAATTATACTGTCTTTTCTGAAGAGGAGATATACATTAAGGGCTTATATGAAATGTCATTTTGACAGTGATGTTTTTTGTTTGTTTTTACTAGTTACCATCTTTTTAGAATAAAAAGCGTAAGACACTAAATAAACTTTTCCAAAGGGTTTTTGTTGTGATTTTAGAAAGTGTGCCTGAGGACTTCCCTGGTGGTGCAGTGTTTAAGAGTCCACCTGTCAATGCAGGGGACACGGGTTCAATCCCTGGTCCAGGAAAATCCCACATGCCACGGAGCAACTAAGCCCGTGCTCCACAACTACTGAGCCTGCACTCTAGAGCCCATGAGCCACAACTACTGAGCCCTTGTACCACAACTACTGAAGTCCATGTGCCTAAAGCCCATGCTCTGCAACAAGAGAAGCCACCACCATGAGAAGCATGCGCACCACAACGAAGAGTAGCCCCCGCTTGCCGCAACTAGAGGAAGCCTGTGCACAGCAACGAAGACGTAACACAGCCAAAAATAAATAAATAAAAATAAATAATAAAAAACTAAATTAAAAAAAAAGAGCTAACTTTAAAAAAAAAAAGAAGGAAAGAAAGAAAATGTGCCTGGAAACAGTTGACTATTACTGAAATGCTATATGTATTGAATGGGATTAACGTGTTAAAGCTTTCACAGTCTATGAAGTCTTTCACAAATATTCTTTGCTATCAGCAAGGTGAATGGGAAAAGCATGTGGTATTGCTGAATTTTTAAGGATTTATTATTGTCAAGGGACATTTCTTCAGTTTTGTGGCTTTACAGATTTTCAGTTAACCAGTGAGGTTTCACATGTTAATTTGGTACTTGGAAAATCTGCAAGCAAGTGAGAAGCAGGAACAAAGCCAACAAAATAAATGTGGAAAAGAGGGGGAATATTTTTTTTAAAGATAGTCTTAAAAGGTTTGTGAACTTATCAATTTCTTCCTGCAAGAAATGTTGGCAATTGACCTGTTATGCCCTGAAAATGAAAGGTAAGTGTATCTAGTTACATGTACATTTGTTTTCCAAATCCCAAAGAAAACATAAGGCAATATAAGTCTTTTAGACTCAGAACATGTGATCCATTAAATGTGTCAGTTTGGTGAAAGATGATTTCAGGATGCAGTTATCTTGTGACTCTGTGTTTGAAGTGAAAGAGGAGAGAGATCAATTGGGCTCAGATTATTCCAAACTGCTTTATCTTAAAATTGTGATTTGGGGAAGTTTTTTTAATATTTTGTTTAAGTCTGAGAAGCTTCACAAAGAACATACAGCTGGTGACATGCTTATATTTTTATTCTTGGCCTCTTTATTTGAATATTTATGTTTGAACTTCTGAAAGTATATTGATTATTTTAAATATGTATTTCCTCAGCATGAACAAAGACCATTTTAAACATAGGAGACAATTTTAAACTGTCCATATTTGCTCTATTCTACAGGTCAAATAATTGTAGCATATAAATATTTTAAGTGCTATTCATCACTGATGAGAAACTTTTTGTTTTGTTTTGTAGTTAGGTAATTTTAGTAATTATTAATAAAGCCAGGTATATACGTTCACTGGGAAGATTTGTGATCTTAATGAATATGAGTCTTACTATTAAAGTCTGACATTCTTCCAAGTATCTGGGCAGAAGCTATTAAAGCTAAATACTATTTATCATCGTTTTTTGAATTTTCCCTGTCTTACACATGGCAAACATGAACCAATAAATGTTTGTTAATGAATGACTACAAGATATTTCAAGTAGTTAATGGAAAACACTAGACCTTAACACAGTGGTGCTATTGCTTATTAAAATTTTTATTATTTATTACTTATTTTTTTACATGAGTGTGGTTGATCAAGAGAATGAGATATGAGATTTCACATTTATATAGCACTTAATATCTGTGCTTTACTAATATTCATTTGTTTAATCCTCATAACCACCCTGTGAGGTGACTACTATTTATTTTCCCCATTTTTCAGATGAGGAAACTGAAGAACAGAGAGATTAAGAAAATTGCCGATGACAGAGCTAAAGATAAAAACCCATCCTGCCCCATAGAGTATGCTGTGAACCAATAAGCTACACTGATTCTTTTCACATTTTAACCTTTCCTTCCTTTATGGTGCAGGCCAGAATCAGGACATTGAGAATGCAAAGTAGGCGACCCCTGTTGTGGATAGCAGGAAGGTAAGATGTAGCTAGTAGAATCATTGACTGTAACATAGAGGTGAGGTCAGGGACTTTTGGAAGAAGACTGGATAGCCTATGACTTATTCAGGGAGTGAGAAGAAGGTAGCTGGAAGAATTCATGCAGAAGATAGCATCATGAGAGTACTTGCAGCACAGTGAAAGTAGCAGAAGGAAGACCTTCACACTTCCATCACTATCATCATCCTCATCATCATTTGTTTTGGGAAAGAAGGTTTATGCCAGCAAAACTCTGACTCTTCAAAAAATCTTTCATAAAAGTCTCACCCAGCATTTTCTGCTTCATTTCACTGTTCAGCAGTGGGTTACATGACCACTTGTAGATGGAAAGCAACTAAAAATAAAGGAGTTATAGATGGGGTTGGGCTCAATCATCACTCTACAAAAAGGTAATTCACAATGAAAACAAAACTTTACATGTGGAGATTGCATTGCAGCATTGTTTATAATAACAAAAAACTGGAAACAACCTAATATTCAATGATAATGAGAAAACTAAGTGAATTATGGCATATCCATATGATGGAAAATAAGCAACCTTTAACATCATATTTATGAAGAGAAATGTCATAGAAAATCCTTATGACATAATATTAAGTGAAATAAAGCAGTACACACTGCAGCACAAAATGTTAACAATAGATCTCCCTAAAATAGTGGGAAAATAAGTGATTTTCAATATTTTAGTTTTACTAATCAACATTTTCCAAGGTTTTTTACAATTGTTAATGCTTTTCATAGGTACACCAATTAGCAGACTTTCAAAAATAAATTTTGAAAGCTTTAAAAAATAACTCTGACTACACCAAGAAAGAAAAAGAGATTTATCGGATGGATTTATTGCCTTAGTTTTTATGTATCACCAATCAAAAACCAAATTCTCAAGAAGGAAAGTCTGATAAGTCTACCTTGGGTCACATACTTATCCTATGGTCAGGGGAGCAGAGTTCTGTTAGTGACAGTCCTATCAGAATTATGTGGAGTGGAGAATGGGCTATTTCCTGAAGGAAAGGATTCTGGTCAGACAAAACCACCTGTGTAATAACAGCAGAAAAATAATGTTTCTTTTTAAAATTCACACTCATTAAATCCTCAGGCTGTTACAACACAGAAAGAATTGACCACATTTTGGGAACTCTAGGGATGGTCGGTGACAAATGTGGAGGAGACTAGAATTTGGGTAACTATCTTTCATGGAGGGTACACTATTCATTTAAGATCATAACATTCAAAGGGGAGTGCTGAATTCAGACTTTAAAAGATTGCAATTAGTATTCAAGGAGGTTTAGTCTGCAGGAAGGGTCATTAGCTTCAGTTTTTTTGGCAGTGCAAAATTTAGAGTCAAACAGGTAGGTATATTATAGATTTGAATGGCACAAAGATATATTCATTCTCTAGGGAGGTACACTACAAAGAAGGAAAAGGGTGAGTGCCCTTTGTAGACCATACATTGGGCTAAGAACTTAACCTGCATGATATTTTCTCCTCACAACTCTATAAGTTAAGACCTATCCATATTTCAGACTTGACAAACCAGTTCAGTGAAATTAAATCACTTATTTAGATCATATACCAATGGGTGGGAGAGCTGGGATTCAAATCCAGGTTTAGGGTGTTGGGATCCAACAAAGCAAATTGGGTTCAAGCCAGAATTCTAGCTCTGTTACAGTTCACTAGCTAAGATAGATACCAATTCCTAAGGATTTGACTCATGTAAACATGACAAGAGTTAGAGAGGAGGCTGAAGATTTCATCCAAGTCATAAAATACACCAAACAGAGTGGAAGAGCCTACTCACTAGTAGAAAAAAAAACCACTCAGTTCTACTTCCTTGCTTTGTTCTATATTGACTCAGAGTTTGAGAGGACCGTGAATGATTGGTGCTAGAACTTAGTGACTACAAATGAGTAAGAATCAACTAAAATCCAAGATATTAAGAATGCTCAATTTTCTAGACAGGACAGTCTATAGACTCAAATATTAGAATAGGACAAGTTCAAGAAAAGACAGGAACAAAGCTAAAAGTACACTAAGGTGTAGTAATCTACAGCTGCATAACAAATTCCACCAAAAATTTACACCACAATAATAAAATTTAGCAGCTTAAAATAATAACACATATAGTTATGTGAGTAGGACTCAGGAAGTGCCTTAACTGGGTCTTTTCGGCTCAAGGTCTCTCATGAGGTTGTAGTCAAGATGTCACTGTGTCTGCAGTCATGTAAAGGCTTGACTGGGCCTAGAAGATTCATTTCCATGGTGGTCCATTCCTATGCCTGACAATCTGGGAAAGGCAAAACTATGGAGACAGTAAAAAGATCAGTGCTTGCCAGGGGTTCTAGGGGAGGGAGGGAAGGATGAATAAGTGGAGCACAGGGGTTGTATAGGGCAGTGAAACTATTCTGTATGATACTATAATGATGGATAAATGTCATTATACATTTGTCAAAACTCATAAAATGTACAACACAGAGATGTGAACCCTAATGTAAACTATAGGTTTTAGTTAATAAAAGTTGTGTCAATATTGGCTCATCAATTGTAAGAAATGCACTATGCTAATGCAAGATGTTAATAAATATTGGAAACTGGGGAGGTTGAGGGGTATATGAGAACTCTCTGGACCTTTTGCTGAATTTTTCTGTAAACTTAAAACTGCTCAAAAATAGTTTATTAATTTAAAAATAAAATAATTAGCAATATTTAAATAGCAATAGCAATTAAAAATCACTCCTTAATTTGTAAATTGACTATTTTTGATAAAATATATAACATAAAATATTCCATTTTAATCATTTTTAAATGTACAATTTAGTGCATGAATTATATTCAAAATGTTGTGCAACCATCACCACTATCTCTTTCCAAACACTCTGAAATCATTAATCAATAACTTCTCATCCCTTCCTCCTCCCAGTCCCTGGTAAACTCTAATCTAGTTTCTGTCTCTAATGACTTTGCCTATTCTGGATATTTCGTATATGTGGAAGCACACAAGATTTGTCTTTTTGTGTCTGGCTTATTTCTTTAAGCATAATGTTTTCAAGATTTACCCATGTTGTAGCATGTATCAAAACTTAATTACTTTTGATGGCTGTACAATATTATATTGGATGCATATACCACGTTTTGTTTATTCATTCATCTTTGATGGATACTAGGGATGTTTCCACCTTTTGGTCACTGTGAATAATGCTGCAGTGAACACTGATGTACAAGTTTCTGCTCAAATCTCTGGTTTCAGTTGTTATGGATATACACCTAGGAGTGGAATTGCTGAGTTGTATGACATTTTATGTTAAGCTTTTTGAGAAAGTGCCAAACAGTTTTCCACAGTGGCTGCATCATTCTACATCCTCACCAGTCATGTCCAAGGATTCTGGTTTCTTCACATCCTCATCAACATTTATTTTTCTTTTTCTCTCTCTCTCCTTTCTTCCTTTCTTTTTCTTTTTCTCTCTCTCTCCTTTCTTCCTTTCCTTCCTTCCTTCCTTCCTTCCTTCCTTCCTTCCTTCCTTCCTTCCTTTCTTTCTTTCTTTCTTTCTTTCTTTCTTTCTTTCTTTCTTTCTTTCTTTCTTTCTTTCTTTCTTTCTTTCTCTTTCTTTCTTTCTTTCTTTTTCTTTTGCCATCCTAGTAAGTGTGAAGAAATGAAGTAGTATCTCACTGTGATTCAAATTTTTCTAATAGCTAAGGATGTTGAGCATCTTTGCATGTACTTATCAGCCATTTGTATATCTTCATTGGATAAATGCCTATTCAAATTTTGTGCCTATTTTTCTAAACTGTATTGTCTTTCTGTTGTTGAGTTTTAACAGTTTTAAAATATTTTCTACATATTAAACCCTTATCAGATATATGATTTGCAAATATTTTCTCTCATTCTATAGACTGTCTTTCTGCTTTCTTGATAATGTCTTTTGGTGTACAAAGTTTTTAATTCTGATAATGTAAAATTTATTTTTTTCTTTTGCCACTCATTCTTTTGTTGTCATAGCTAAGAATCCATTACCATGTTCAAGGTAGTGAAGATTTAACTCTGTTTTCTTCTAAAATTGTTGTGGTTTCAGCCCTTATATTTAGGTGGTTGATCCATTTGAGTTAATTTTTGTATATGGTATGAGGTAAAAGTCCAACTTCATTCTCTTGCATGTGGAAATCTAGTTATCTCAGCACTATTTGTTGATGAGATTGTTCTTTTCTCATTAAATGGACTTGGAGCCCTAGTCAAAAATCAACTGACCATAGATTTATGGATTTATTTCTGGGCTCTCAATTCTATTCCATTGGTCTATATGTCAATCCTTATGCCAATAGCACACTGTTTTGATTACTATAACTCTGTAGTAAGTTTGGGAATTAGGAGGTATGAATCTTCTGACTTTATTCCTCTTTATCATTATTATTTTGGCTATTTGAAGCTCCTTGCAACTCTATGTAAATTTAAGGATTATCTTTTCCATTTCTCAGAAAGGCTGTTAGGATTTTGACAGGGATTGCATTGAATCTGTAGTTGATCACTTTAGGTATTGTTGACATTTTAACAATATTAAGCTTTCCTATCCTATCCATAAAAATGGGAGGTCTTTCCATTTGTTTATTTTTTAATTTCTTTTAGCAATGTTTTGTAGTTTTCATTGTATGTCTTTCACCTCCTTGGTTAAACTTACTAAGTATTTGATTCCTTTAGATGCTGTTGTAAATGGAATTACTTTCTTAATTACCTTTTTCAATTGATCTTTGTATATATTTAGAAGCAACTGGTTTTTGTGTGTTCATCTTGTATCCTGCAACTTTGTTGATTCATTATTAGTTCTAGTACCTTTCTGTGGATTCTGTGAGATTTTCTGTATATAGGATAATTTCACCTGCCAATTGAAATAGTTTTACTTCTTCCTTTGTAACTTAAATGCCTTTTATTTCTTTTTATTGTCTAATTACCCTGGATAGAACTTCTGGTACAATGTTAAATTGCAAAGGTGAAAGTGTGCATTCTTGTCTTGATCCAATCTTATGGGGAAAGTTTTCAGTCTCTCACCACTGAAAATGATATTAGCTATGGGTTTTTCAGAAATGCCCATTATCATTATCAGGTTGAAAAGTCCACTTCTATCCCTAGCTTTTTCAGTATTTTTTGTCATGAAAAGGTGTTGGATATTGTCAAATGCCTTTTCTGCATCTATTGAGATGATCATGTGGGGTTTTTTTTCTTTGTTCTATTAATGTAGTGTATTAGATTGATTTTCTTATGTTGAACCACCCTTGCATTCTTGGCATAAATCCCATTGGTCATAGTGAATAATCTTTTTAATGTGCTGTTGAATTCAGTTAGCTAGTATTTGAAAATTTGAAAATTTTGCTTCAATATTTATAAGGGATACTGTTCTGTAATTTTCTTCTGATGTAACAATTGACTTTTGGTTATGTGTACTCTACTATTTATACTTTATATTCTTTTTTTTAAGATTTTTTAAATATTTATTTTATTTATTATTATTTATTTTTGGCTGCATTGGGTCTTCGTTGCTGCACACAGGCTTTCTCTAGTTGCAGTGAGTGGGGCCTACTCTTCGTTGCAGTGTGCGGGCTTCTCACCGCAGTGGCTTCTCTTATTGCAGAACACAGGCTCTAGGCACGTGGGCTTCACTAGTTGTGGCACGGTGGCTCAGTAGTTGTGGCTCACGGGCTTAGTTGCTCCACAGCATGTGGGATCTTCCCAGAAAAGGGCTCAAACCCGTGTCCCCTGCAGTGGCAGGTGGATTCTTAACCACTGCGCCACCAGGGAAGGCCCCATATTTTATATTCTTGCTCTCTATATGCATATATTACTCTAAGTTCCACTTTCTTTTTTACCTTGCATCAATGTGTAAAGTCCTTTACATATTTCTACTCAGTTCTTAAATGCATCATTTCTGACAGTAATCAGAAATGCATTACTCAATTAACATATAATAATCTGCTATTATATCTAGCACAGTGACCATTTAGACTATTTCTAACCCTAGCTGAAATGTATAGCTAAAGCATAATGATTTATATGTCCATCTTTTATTTAAATTATTTCTTTGGAATAGAGTTTCAAAAGCAGTTTTACTGGGTTAAAAGTATGCTTATCTTGATTTCTATAAGTCATTGCCAAGTAACTCTCCAGAACGTTAATGTCACATTGAAGGACCATTCTAAATATTCACTCACAACCCCTACACTGAATTTTTTTCTTCATTATTTTCTTTATGTTTTAATAAATATCAGCTGATATTTCACATTTTTTGTTAATAATTCATTTTCTATGTAATTTTTACGCTTATGAAAGGAACATGTGTTGGTTGTAGAGACATTATAAAATTTAGTAAATTATAAGGAAGAATCTAGGAATAATCCATTTTGAAATAATTCTTGTGGTTTTATAATACATTTTAGTATCAAGTGGATTAGACAGGTCTCAGTAGAAAACAGATGGCACCCTTAAATTAATATAATTCTAAGGAAGTTTAATAAAGGGACTATTTTACCAGGTGTGGCCAAAATGTAAGAAAAGCGTAATAATTCTCACAGAAACCCAGGGCTAGTAATAGTGGACTCCATTAGCACCCTAGGCCTGAATATGCAAGTTACAAGAATTCCAAGACAGGGGACTGTGGAAAGGGCTGTCTGACAGGAACTGTAACCTGTTATAAATTAACACAGCCACCGCCCAGTGTCTCTGGGGAGAGGGAGTAAGGGAAATTAACACCCTAACCTACCTCACTCTCCTTTCTCCCTCTGATCTCTTTCTGGGGTCCTCCATTAGCCAAATTCTATTGGACACCAGAGGGAATAGAAGTCTATTGATGTCTGTTTAGGTCAGCCTCCAGTCTCCTAGGGTACAGAACAGAGTGAAGAGTGAATCTGAAAGGATAAACAGAAAATATTCAACATGTCAAATGTGACAAGACACTCTCAATCCTCTCTCCTTATTTCTTTCAATATTCCTTCAGTAAAGTTTGTAACTTTGCACAAGCCTACATGTATTGAGTGCTTACTATGTGCCAGGCATTTTTGAGGTGCTTTGTGTATAGTCTTCACAATAACCCTCTGAGTTAGGCACTATGATTATCCTTATCTTATACTGATAGATGAGGAAGAGGGGATCCTAGACTTAATTAATATGGCCATGTCACAGCCCTAGTAAGTATCAGTACCACAATTCGAACCCAGGGAGTCTACAGACTCTCTGCAGGAGTTCTACAAATTTTTTACTGTGTTATTTTTTGGTTTCTTATGATATTTTGTTGCAATCCTAAGTGGATTCTTTTCTCCCTTTCATTTCTTCTAATGAGTTATTGCTTCCATAAACAAAAGATACTGACTTTTTTATATTTATTATCTATTCTGCTCTTCCTAAACTTGCAATTCTGAGAATTTAATAGTTGAACCTCTTAGATTTTCTAGGGCTATATCATATGTAAAGATATTAGTGTTTTTTGTCCCTTTCTTTTCAGAAGTTATACCTCTTTTTTCTATTCCATGTTTAATATGTTGGTTTGAAAGAAAAGTTTTAAATAGTAATAGTGATACTAGGATATATTTTCTTGGTCTTTATATTATCTCACCATTATTTACCATTTTGGTAGTTTTTTTAAAGTTTATATTCTTAATGGAAAGATATGACTTGTTCTTAGATAGTAAGATTGAGAAAATGTCAGTTTTATGAAAATTACTCTGTGAATCCAACAGAATCCCAGTGAAAACACCACTAGCTTTAAGAAATGTTTTTTTAAATTTTTACAAAATGATATTGTCCATTTGTATGTAATAATAAATATGTGAAAATACCAAGGAGAATTACAAATATATGGTAGACTGGCACTATTTTATAAAGCTGAAGAAATTGAAAGTTTGATATTGGCAAAAGAATAGCTATGTAATAGAAAAGAAGAAAGAGTCCAGAAGTTAATACAAACATATATGGGAATTTAGTACATGATAAAAGTGGCAATTTCAAATCAGTACCATGAAAACAGCTCAATAGTTAAATGCTATTGGGAAAATTTGCCATCTGGGAAAAAATATCTAACATCATATTTTACATAAAGTATAATTCTAGATAGATAAAATATTTACATTAGAAATACTAGATTAAAAGGTGAGCGAATATGTTTATAGTCTTGAAGTGAAAAAGGCATTTTTAAGCATAACACACTCCAGAAACCATAACGAAAAATATTTATAAGTTCGACTAAATAAAAAGGAAAATGTTTGTGTGGCAAAATATCAATTAAAGTGAAAAAAACATATGACAAATTTGGGGGAGGAAGAAACCAAAAGTTTTATGTCTTTAGTACACAAAGAGCTATTACAAATTAATAAGAAAAAATGCTGTTATTTTAATGAGCATGGGCACGCAGTTCACAAGAAAAGAAAGTCAAAATGGTAATATAAATATACAAAGATAATTAATCACACTGGCAAAAGGGAATCCCAAATAAAAATTAGAGGCAATTGTTCCCTTAGTTTGACAAAATATATGAAACATATTTATTATATCTAGTGTTGCCAGATATATGAAGAAATTGACTTTTAATTTGTTGTTTAATAGCTAGTAAACTGATAGAAGAGCTTGGAGGGAAACTTAGTAGTTTCTCCCATGGTCATTTGTTCATTCAGGTCTTTCTATTTTATTAATTAATTTTGAAAATTATCCACTACTCTGAGATTTAAAATTATTAAATTGTACATAGCCTTATCTTATTACTAATTAAATAATCTACATCTCTTATTATGTTTTCTTTACTACTTATAATTTTCTGTATTTTGCTTTCATAATTTTTCAGATTGCATATTTCAGATTAAGCAGAATTATTTTTTCTTTTTGTCCCCAAGAACTAGTTCTTGGATTAAATTAAAATTTCAATTCTATGGATTTTACTTTGTCTGAGAAATTTATTTCTGCCTTTAGCTTTACTATATCATTCCCCTTGATTTTCTTTGGAATATTTCATTGTTCTTTTTTGTATTTTCTTGGTTAGATGCTAATTCATGTTTTGTTTTGTTTTTAATTTTTATTGGAGTATAGCTGACTTACAATGTTGTGTAGTTTCATATGTACAGAAAAGTGAATCCATTATACACATATATATGTCCATTCTTTTTCAAATTCTTTTCCCACATAGGTTGTTACAGAATATTGAGTAGAGTTCCCTGTGCTATACAGTAGGTCCTTATTAGTTATCTATTACTACGTGAAGTAAGTCAGACTCAGACAGAGAAAAACAAATAACAGATGATATCACTTATATGTGGAATCCAACAAAAATGATACAAATAAACCTATTTACAAAACAGAAACAAATTCACAGATCTTGAAATAAAACTTATGGTTGCCAAAGGGGAAACGTGGGGGAAAGTGATAAATTAGGAGATTGGGATTAACGTATACACACTAGTATATATAGGAAACGTCCCTTTAGTATATAAAAATAACTAGAAATAGAAAAAGTTAAAAGGATTGTGATAGAGCGTGGAGCAGGAAGGAAGGATGAGTCTTTTCATTTAGTGTCATGTTGCATTTTAAAAATTTTACTATGCTTGTATATCTCTTTTACCATAAAAAAGTAATAATAAAAGTAGAGCCAGTATAGGTCATTACCAAATGGACAGTAAATTAAGGGTATTGGTCACAGAGGTGATCAAACACTTACCCTCATGGGCAATAACTCCCTGTAAAATCCTAGTTACACAGCTATGAGAGATGGGGGAAGTTGAAATTACTGAATTTCTTACTGCTAAACTGAAATTAAATTAAGCCACTTGAAATAACTAAAATGTCTGTAACTTAATGAATTGTGTCCCCCAGAAAAAAATGTATATGCTGAAGTCCTAACCCCCAATTTGAATGTGTTTGGAGACAAGGCATTTAAGGAGGTAATTAAGGTTAAATTTGGTGGAGGTGGTGGTTAATCTAATATGTCTGGGGTTCTTATAAGTGACACTAGTGATGTGTCTGCACAGAGAAAGGCCATGTGAAGACACAGCTAAGAGGTAGCCACTGTTAAGCCAAGGAGAGAGACTTCAAGAGAAACAGAACCAGTAAACTCAAACTTAGGTTGATTACTTCATAAATTTCTAGAAATATACTTTTAAAAATTAGATCTTACTAGTTTACCCCATTGTTTTATTTTTCTTTACCAGGGACTTCAATTATATGAAGAGCATACTTTGCTGAACTTCCATTTCTACACCTCTTTTTTTACCTTTTCTTATTTATTTTTAATTTTTTAATTTTTTTACATCTTTATTGGAGTATAATGGCTTTACAATGTTCTGTTAGCTTCTGCTGTATAACAAAGTGAATCAGCTATATGTATACATATATATCCATATCCCCTCCCTCTTGTTCCTCCCTCCCATCTTCCCGATCCCACCCCTCTAGATGGTCACAAAGCACCGAGCTGATCTCCCTGTGCAATGCAGCTGCTTCCCACTAGCTAGCTATTTTACATTTGGTAGTCTATATATGTCAATGCTATTCTCGCCCTTCGTCCGAGCTTACCCTCCCCACCCTCGTGTCCTCAAGTTCATTCACTGGGTCTCTGTCTTTACTCCTGACGTGCCCCTAGGTTATTCAGAACCATCTATTTTTAGATTCCATATATATGTGTTAGCATACGGTATTCATTTTTCTCTTTCTGACCCACTTCGCTCTGTATGACAGACTCTAGGTCCATCCACCTCACTACAAATAACTCAATTTCGTTTCCTTTTATGACTGAGTAATATTCCATTGCAAATATGTGCCACATCTTCTTTATCCATTCATCTGTCAATGGACACTTAGGTTGCTTCCATGTACTGGCTATTGTAAATAGTGCTGCAATGAACATTGTGGTACATGTCTCTTTTTGAATTTTGATTTTCTCAGGGTATATGCCCAGTAGTGGGATTGCTGGGTCATTTGGTAGTTCTACTTTTAGTTTTTAAAGGAACCTCCATACTGTTCTCCTTAGTGGCTATATCAATTTATATTCCCACCAACAGTGCAAGAGGGTTCCCTTTTCTCCACACCCGCTCCAGCATTTACTCTTTGTAGATTTTTTGATGATGTCTATTCTGACTGATGTGAGGTGATACTTCATTGTGGTTTTGATTTGCATAACTCTAATGATTAGTGATGTTGAGCATCCTTTCATGTGTTTGTTGGCAATCTGTATATCTTCTTTGGAGAAATGTCTATTTAGGTCTTCTGTCCATTTTTGGATTGGGTTGTTTGCTTTTTTCATATTGAGTTGCATGTGTTGCTTGTATATTGTGGAGATTAATCCTTCATCAGCTGCTTCATTTGCAAATATTTTCTCCCATTCTGAGGGTTGTCTTTTTGTCTTGTTTATGGTTTCCTTTGCTGTGCAAAATCTTTTAAGTTTCATTAGGTCCCACTTGCCTATTTTTGTTTTCATTTCCATTTCTCTAGGAGATGGGTCAAAAGGATCTTGCTGTGAGTTATGTCATAAAGTGTTCTGCCCATGTTTTCCTCTAAGAGTTTTATAGTGCCTGGCCTTACCTTTAGATCTTTAATACATTTTGAGTTTTGTTTTGTGTATGGTGTTAAGTGTTCTAATTTCATTCTTTTACATGTTGCTGTCCAGTTTTCCCAGAACCACTTATTGAAGAGGCTGTCTTTTCTCCATTGTATATTCTTGCCTCCTTTATCAAAGATAAGATGACCATATGTGTGTAGTTTTATCTCTGGGCTTTCTATCCTGTTCCATTGATCTATATTTCTGTTTTTGTGCCAGTACCATACTGTCGTGATTACTGTAGCTTTGTAGTATAATCTGAAGTCAGGGAGCCTGATTCCTCCAGCTCTGTTTTTCTTTCTCAAATCGCTTTGGCTATTTGGGGTCTTTTGTGTTTCATACAAATTGTGAAATTTTTTGTTCTAGTTCTGTGAAAAATGCCAGTGGTAGTTTGATAGGGATTGCATTGAATCTGTAGATTGCTTTGGGTAGTATAGTCATTTTCACATTTCACAATGTTGATTCTTCCAATCCGAGAACGTGGTATATCTCTCCATCTGTTTGTATCATCTTTAATTTCTTTCATCAGTGTCTTATAGTTTTCTGCATACAGGTCTTTTGTCTCTTTAGGTAGGTTTATTCCTAGGTACTTTATTCTTTTTGTTGCAATGGTAAATGGGAGTGTTTCCTTAATTTCCCTTTCAGATTTTTCATCATTAATGTATAGGAACGCAAGAGATTTCTGTGCATTAATTTTGTATCCTGCTACTTTACCAAATTCATTGATTACCTCTAGTAGTTTTCTGGTAGAGTCTT
Source organism: Balaenoptera musculus (assembly GCF_009873245.2). NCBI lineage: Eukaryota > Metazoa > Chordata > Mammalia > Artiodactyla > Balaenopteridae > Balaenoptera > Balaenoptera musculus. The sequence continues at coordinate 81,901,072 of NC_045806.1, read as the reverse complement.
TAGGATCCTCTATGTATATTATCATGTCATTTAGTGGCTGCCATCTGTGGGCAAATGGAGCAGGAAGCCCCTCTCCTCTCTCACCCTGAAACAATGGTGTCTTGCCTCTCTGGAAGGTCCAGACATTTTCCCGGACTCCCTCCTGGCTAGCTGTGGCTCACTAGCCCCTTTCAGGCTGTCTTCACACAGCCAACCCCAGTACCCTCCCTGGGGTCTGACCTCCGAAACCGGATCCTCAGCTCCCAGCCCCCACCCACACCGGCAGCTGAGCAGACAAGCGTCTCAGGCTGGTGAGTGCTGGTTGGCACCCATCCTCTGTGTGGGAATCTCTCTGCTTTGCCCTCTGCACCCTTGTTGCTGTGCTCTCCTCTGTGGCTCCAAAGCTTCCACCCCCATCCCCTCCAGTGAGGGGGCTTCCTAGTGTGTGGAAACTTTTCCGCCTTCACAACTCCCTCCCAGAGGTGCAGGTCCCTTCCCTATTCTTTTGTCTCTGTTTTTTCTTTTTGCTTTTGCCCTACTCAGGTATGTGGGGATTTTCTTGCCTTTTGGGAAGTCTGAGGTCTTCTGCCAGCATTCAGCAGGTGTTCTTTAGGAGTTGTTCCACATGTAGATATATTTTTGATGTATTTGTGGGGAGGAAGGCAATCTCCATGTCTTATCCTCTGCCATCTGAAGGTCTCTCCCTAATTCATGTTTTTTTTTTTTATCCATTAACTTTTATTTAATTATGAAAGTTTTTAAGACTGTGAGTTTTTTTTAAATGAAGTTTTGGCAATATTACCTACATTTTAATAGGTTTAACTCTCATTTGTTGTTATTTTATAAGTGCTGTGTTCATTATGCTTTGATATTCTCTTTTACTCAATCCTTATTTTAAATAGTTGTGTGATGATGATTTGTTCTAAATAGTTATATATTTTATTGCTTAAATTATTATTAATATCTACTTTTATTGTATCTCCTGAGGCAGTAAATAATGTAAGCTTAATTTGATTTGGGGGAATTTATTAAGGCTTTACTTTTTAAAGGTTTTTTTTATATGGACCATTTTTAAAGTCTTTATTGAATTTGTTACAATATTACTTCTGTTTTATGTTTTTGGCTTTTCAGTCACGAGGCATGTGGGATCTTAGCTCCCCTACTAAAAATCAAACCCGCACCGCCTGCATTGGAAGATGACGTCTTAACCACTGGACCACCAAGGAAGTCCCTATTAAGGCTTATTTTGATTGTTTGTTTATTTGCTTTTCTATACCCTAGAAAGAAATTTACATGCTATATTTTTCAGAAATATTTAATATGTTCCTACATTTTGATTTGAATTAAATTATCAGAATATATTTTGAATGTTTTGGTACTATAATTTTCAAATTACATATAAAATACTTATTTATACATGTTCTCATTGAGTTTTTAAAAAGCAAATGTTATGTAGATAAATATATACAATGAATATAGATAATAAAATATCAAATTTTTGTAAATTTCCACATATGCTTAAAAAGAGGATGAAATTTCTCTGTAAAATTATTACCTGTTACATTTTTGTGAGTTTGTCTGCTAGGTATTTGCCCACCCTTTACATCCCATACAATATATATAATGTGTGTGTACAGTTAAAAAAATAATAAATGAGGACCCATTTATACACTACTCAGTTTAAGGGTTAAATACTTCCAGTGCCTTTAAAGCTACCAGTATGCCCTCCCCATCACAACATCCATCTTTCGCCTAGAAGAGCCACTACCCTAAATTTTGTGCTTAGTATTCCCCCTGCTTTCGTCTATAATTTAAAGCCATAAATGGGAACTCTAGGCGATATTGCTTTCTTTTGGAAAGTTATGATTTATTAAACTGGAAAATCCCTTTACCTGTGGACTCAGTAAAGTCCTAACTAGGACTATTCCTCAAAGTGTTTAATATGCATCTAAAGTGGGCAATCCTAGATGTGTTCATTTTAAAGGTACATTTGTGCCTTTGTAAATTAATAGTTAATCTTCAGAGTTATACTTTGAAACTATGTATATATCTTATTTCCCAATAACCTTACATTCATTGGTGATCCCCACCTGAATCAATTATTATATTTGTAGATATAAAGTGGTGACTTTCTAATTCCTTCTATACTTAGTAGCTGTCATTAATCTGTAAATAAAAGCTTTCCTTCCCTCCCTCTTTTTGAATATTATTATGGACTCACAGATTCTCTTTTATTTAACATATTACAATATCTTACCTTGCTCAAATTGCTCCAGATGCAGTTCCAGATGTGGCCAATGCCAGCCCCTTTTTGACATGCCCCCATCATCCCTTGAATGCTTCCTTGCTTTATAACACAACAATATGTTCTTATATAGGTTTATCTTTTGCTTTGCCTGTTCCAGGCCTGGGATTGGTTATTATTCAAAGGAGCTTCATTTCCTTTTATGAAGAATGGTATTTAGAAACCCAGATCTGGGTGCTAGGAGTGCTTCTAGATCTTCTAAAATACACTACAAAGAAATAGGTTTTTTAAGAAACCATGAGTTCATACTGATATTCTAATTCAAGGAAGAATTCTTCCTCATTTTCTCCCATTTCATATTTTTATCTCTCTAAAGGACAATATACGATTGATTTCGTCACTAAAAGTGACTGGAGGACTTTGAATGAGAAATGTCTTGGTATTTTCCAAATTTTTATTCATAATAAAGAAATAACTTTCTCCCTTTGAATAAATGTTAATGAAGCAGTGGGATTATATTGTTTCTTATTACACCCAACAAGGCATGCTTGTTTAATGTACTAGTTACACATTTATTATATGTGTAGTCACTAGTTTTATATTACTTTCTATACATATGCCTGGAAACTTTTATTAACGTAGATTTGCTACCTTATAAAAAGAGGGAAAATAAAAATGTAGTTGAGGCTCATGTGTAATCACAACTCTTTTGTTTGCACACACCAGGATGCAACCTTCTTGGAATTTGAATAAAATAGGGCAATCAACTTATGTTTATTTTTTCTTGATGTAGTCTTATTTTTCTTGATGTATAATTTTTTTTGGTGGGTGAGAGTCTAATAAGATATTCTGACAGATTTTCTATTGGATTTTTTTTTTAAATATTTATGTATTTATTTATGGCTGTGTTGGGTCTTCGTTTCTGTGCGAGGGCTTTCTTCTAGTTGTGGCAAGCGGGGGCCACTCTTCATCGCGGTGCGTGGGCCTCTCACTATCGCGGCCTCTCTTGTTGCGGAGCACAGGCTCCAGACGCGCAGGCTCAGTAATTGTGGCTCACGGGCCCAGTTGCTCCGTGGCATGTGGGATCTTCCCAGACCAGGGCTCGAACCCATGTCCCCTGCATTGGCAGGCAGATTCTCAACCACTGCGCCACCAGGGAAGCCCCTCTATTGGATTTTAAAAGGAAATTCTTTCAAGTTTTAGAATAGAGTCCAAAGATTTATAATGACTATGAGAAAATTCAAGTAGCTGAAAAGAGTGCTTAGGTGTTTCATCCTACAGTACAAAAGAAAGACAACAGGAGTTACACAACAAAATGGGAAGTGACATTTGATCAGCAAATACAAAAGGGCTCAGCAGGAAATTCAGCTACCAGGCATGAAAGAGGTAGCAGTTATATGAAGCATATTTGTACAAAATAAAAAATATTGGAAACAACCATCTTAAATATATTATCATATTAGTTAAATGGAAGCACATATAGTGTTTTGGTTTTTTTGGCACTTGCATAACAAGTGATAGTAGAGTTTGTTTACAGTAGAAATGTGCTTTCACAGAACATTACTGACAACCTTTTTATTACTTGATTATACATAACTACTTGTTTGATTATGTTATAGGGCAATCAGGAAAAAGAAATTGAGTATAGTCCAGTTTTTTCAATCAGCTTAAGAACTAAATTGAATTATTACACCGATCATGCAATGATAAACAACTCTGTAAACTGTCAGTTTGTGGTCGCAGATAGGTGAAAAATGTAAAGTCATGCAGTTATCACCCTATGGTCAAAATCTAGTAAAACATTCTGCTGAGGAATGCTTCAACTCTTCATGTGTTAAGTTTTCCAAATATCGATTCAAGGTGAGAGGGACTTCCCTGGTGGTGCAGTGGTTAAGAATCCACCTGCCAATGCAGGGAACACGGGTTCAATCGCTGGTCTGGGAAGATCCCACATGCCGTGGGGCAACTAAGCCCGTGAGCCACAACTACTGAGCCTGCATGTCACAACTACTGAAGCCTGTGGGCCTAGAGCCCATGCTCCACAACAAGAGAAGCCACCACAATAAGCCCCACTCACCTCAACTAGAGAAAGCCCATGCACAGCAACGAAGACCCAACGCAGCCAATAAATAAATTAATTAATTTTAAAAAAGCAAGAATTATTATCCATTTAAAAAAAATTCAAACTGAGGAGAAGTAGAATACATAAGAGAAAGAAAAGAGCAAAAAAAAAAAAAAAAAAACTGGGTAGAATGATTTGTAGGCTGTAGAAGTTAGAAAAATAGATCCTAATAGCCATGAGTATATTTATATCATATTTGTATAGTCAATCATAGATACCTCTACCTTAACTGATTCTTACATTTTCAATATTAATCTGTTCCTCTTTCTTCCTTTAACCTAAATCGTGTATGAAGTAACAAGCAAAATATCTTGTATCTTGTATAATGTACATTAACATTTTGCTAATAGATATATTCAGGGAAAATATTCCTTTTTAACAGCTTAATTACATCTACAAAGAAAAATATACATATAGGTAAATTTATATGAGCCTTCCTTTAGACTATCAACTTATATACACATACAAATCCCTTTGCTCATTGAAAAGAGAATCTATCCTTCTTTGAAGTTAACACATAACAATTTCATTATGAATGATAAGCATGATGCTATGAATTGATGTCCATTAGGATCAAAGATTGGCTACAGTTTTTAGTGGAGTAATTGTGAATAAGGTCTGAAGCCTATCCTATAAATAGAAAAAATCACAAACACAGGCACACATCCTTTTAAATACTCAAAATTTCTGCATCTGATTTGGGGGAGCTTTTTTTATCCAGCAGGAAAAAGATATTGAATGACAAATAACGCTAGAATATTTTACCACTTGCACAAGACTAGATGATGCTTATAGGATCCTGGTTCATGATGGTAGTACACTTGTCTTTCATTTCCCTTAATTGCCTCTTGATTATTAAGGTTTATTAATAGCTTGGAGCCAGAGCTAAAACTTGAGTAAGCTAGCCTGTGTCAGTAAGCAACATTGAATGAAATTGTCTCTTTGCTTTGGGCAGACAAAGCCTTCCTGTCATAGAAGGTTCTGGGACACTTAAAAAGACATCCAAACATGGTCCCTGATATGAATTTTTCAAGACTCTCATAGAAAAAAAAAAATCCTGTATACAGTTGGGGTTCAGATTTGACTGACAGAATGAGGGGTGTTATGATGGAAGGCAGATATCAAAGGGGAACAACAAGAACTTAATAAACAATTCATCACAACTGAGGAAGATGTCTGGCAGAGTGGGCCAGATTCAAAACATAATCTCATTGCTCTTCTATTTTAGAATTGTCTTTGGTGTTGTTACTTGTATTATTTTCCATATGAATTTTAGAATCAGCTTTTCTAGTTCCAATTGAGAATAATAACCCATTAATATTTTTATTGAGACCACATTATATATTTATAGCTTTTCTTGTGGAGAATTTACATATATATAACATTGAACCTTCTTTCTACGTAGGAACATGGTGGGCCTATCCGTGTGTTCTTGTATTCTTTTTAGTGTTTAAAAGTTTTCTCTAGCACTACTGAACAGTATACTTTAAAACGGTTAAGAAAGTGAAATAAGTCATACAGAGAACGACAAATACTATATGGTCTTACCTATGTGTGGAATCTTAAAAAATAAAAAAAACTGAACTCTTAGATACAGAGAACAGAATGGTGGTTGACAGAGGTGCGGGCCAGGGAGCGAAATTGATGAAGTTGGTCAAAAGGTATAAAATCCCAATTATAAGATAAATAACTAAATAAGTCATGAAGATATAATGTAAAAATTTAATGGTAAATTTTATGTGTATTTTACCCCAATTAAAAGTTTAAAAAATGAAGAAAGGTTATTGATAATAAAATATAATTAAGGAAGTAAACAATTCTGCTTTGTCTGGGAAATAAACTACATTATCTACTAAAAAAAGTTTTCTTTATGTAGGTATTATATATTTATGTTTATTCTTGGTTATTTTATAATATTGCTGCTATTAATGGTTTTTTTATATAACTTTTAACTAGTTAATTTTATGCATATATGTGTGTATATATATGATACCCATACATTAATATTTACTCCACTATCTTACTAAACTCTTATTTGCTTGCAGTAGTTTTCTCAGTTGATTCTCTTGTATTTTCCAGTTACACAATTATGTAATTTGCAAAGTATGATAGTACTTTTTTTCTTCTTTCCAATTTTTATACTTGAGTGTCCCTTATCTTATCTAATGGCTTCAGCTATTATATGTAGTAAAGTGTTAAATAATAATGGAGATAGTAGACATTCCAGACTTCTTGCTGATTTTAGTGTTTACAATGGCTGTGTTTCCCCATGATATTGAATTTTGGGCTGAGATAAGTACAGTTAATCATGTTAAAGAAGTATTGATTTATTCTTATTGAGTTTTTAAAATTGAGACTTGTCATTGAATTTTGTCAAATGCCTTTTCAGCATCTATGGAGATGAGCATATAATTTTCTACATGAATCAATTAATAGGATAAATTATTTTAATAGATTTCCAAATAGTGAACCATTCTTGATTCCTACAATAAGTCTTATTGGTCTGGATGCATGTTTCTTAAAAAGTACTGCTGGATTCTGGCTTACTAATATTTTGTTTTGGATATTTCTCACTATGTTTTTATTAAGATATAACTCATATACCGTGATATTCACCCTTTTAAAGTGTACAATTCAGTGACTTTGTTAAAATCACAAGGTTGTGCAACCTTGACCACTAATTACAGGATATTTTCATCTCATCAAAAAGAAACTACTTAAAAAGAAAAAAATAAAAGAAACTCCTTACTTATTAGTAATCACTCATGAATTCACAACCCTAGCTCTGGAAACTACTAGTCTACTTTCTACATGTATGCATGTCTATTCTGGGTATTTCATATAAATGGAATCATACAATATATGGTCTTTGTGCACAGCTTCTTTCACTTAGCATAACGTTTTCAATGTTCATCCATGTTGTAGCAGGTACTTCATTCCTTTTATTACCGAGTAATATTCTATTGTATAGATATACCACTTTTGTTTGTGTCTTCATCCATTGATGGACATTTCCAATTTGGGGCTCATAAATAATGCTGCTATGACTATCATGTACAAGTTTTTGTGTGGACATAATATTTCTTTTCTCTTGAGTATATACCTAGGGATGGAATTGATGAATTGTATGGTAGCATTTTTAACATTTTGAAGCACTTCCAAACACTTTCCAAAATGGTTGCACCATTTTACAGTTCCATCAACAATGCATGGTTCCAACTTCTCCATATCCTTGACACTTGTAATTGTCTGTCTTTTTTATTATAGCCATCTAAGTGGGTGTGAAGTGGTACCTAATTGTAGTTTTTGTTTTTGTTTTGTTTTTTTTAATTTTTATTTATTTATTTATTTATTTATGGCTGTGTTGGGTCTTCGTTTCTGTGCGAGGGCTTTCTCCAGTTGCGGCAAGTGGGGGCCACTCTTCATCGCGGTGCGCGGTCCTCTCACTATCGCAGGCTCTCCCGTTGCGGAGCACAGGCTGCAGACGCGCAGGCTCAGCAATTGTGGCTCATGGGTCCAGCCGCTCCACGGCATGTGTGATCCTCCCAGATCAGGGCTCGAACCCGTGTCCCCTGCATTGGCAGGCAGATTCTCAACCACTGCACCACCACGGAAGCCCCTTAATTGTAGTTTTGATTTCCATTTCTCTAGTAACTGTTGGGGCTCAGCATCTTTTCATGTGTTTATTGGTTATTTCTGCTTTTTTGAGAAATGTCTATTCAAATATTTTAATAGAGTTATTTGTGCTTTTATAGTTTTATGTTGAGTTCTTTATGCATTCCAGATACTAGACCTTATCAGATAAATAATTTGCAAATATTTTCTCTCATTCTATGGGTTGTCCTTTCACTTTCACGATAGTATCTTTTAAGCACAAATATTTTTAACTTGATATAGTTCAATTTATCAATTTTTTTCCTTTGGTTTCTTGTGCTATAGGCCTCATACCTGAGTATCCATTGCCTAATCCAAGGTCACGAAAATTTACTGCTCTGTTTTCTTCTAAGAGTTTTATAGTTTTATCTCTTACATTTAGATCTTTGATCCATTTTGAGTAAAGTCTTGCGTATGACGTGAGTTAGGGATCCAATTTCTTTCTTTTGAATGTAGATATCCAGTTGTCCCAGTACCTATTGTTGAAAAGACTATTCTTTCCACCATTTAGTTGTTTTGACAACCTTGTTAATAATAGATTGTCTATAAATGTACGGGTTTATTTCTGCACTTTCTATTTTGTTCTATTGATCTTTGTGTTTATCTTTATGCCAAAACACATGGTCTTGATTGCTGTAGCACTGTAATAACTTTTAAAATTGGAAAGTGTGAGTCCTCCAACTTATATTCTTTGTGCTATTATTGTCATAAACATTACAGCTTTATAGATTGCATATCCGTCAACTTAGTTCATTTGTATTTTAATAATATAGAAGAAAAAAAGAGTTACATACAAAAATATATTTATACATTTATATTTATACCTGTGTGTTGCCTTAATGGTTGTCTTCATTTCTTAATGAGGATTGGAGATATTGTCTAGTGTCTTGTCCTGTCATTATTCAGACACTCCCTTTAGTATTCCTTATAGGTCAGGTCTGCTAGCCATAAATTCTCATTGCTTTTGGTTATCTAAAAATGTCTTAACTTTTACATAACTTTTGAAGGATAATTTTGTCAGATACAGAAATCTTTGTTGCCAGAATGTTCTTTCAGCCTTTAGTGTCATCTCTCTACCCTCTAGTCTCATGCTTTCTGATGAAAAATAAGGTTAATCTTAGAGGACTCTTTACACATGATGAGTCACTCCTTTCTTGCTGCTTTCAATTTTCTCTTTTCTTTGGTTTTCAATGGTTGAATTATGATGTATCTAGGTATGGATCGCTTTTATTTTATTTTACTTGGAGTTTATTGAGTTTCTTGAATGTATGTATTAATGTCTTTCCTCATATTTGGGAAGTGTTCAGTAATTATTTCTTCAGTATTTTTTCTATCCCTTTGTCTCTGTCCTCTCCTTCTGGGACTCCACTTTTCAAATGTAGATATTGTTGATGGTGTCCCACGGGTATTTAAGTGTCTGTTCACCTTTCTTCATTTTTTTTTCATTCTGTTCCTCAGACTAAATATTTTCAATTGACCTATCTTCACATTACTAATTTTCTTCTGCCTGCTCAAATTTACTGTTGAGTTCTTTTAGTGAATTTTATAACTTAGCTATTGTACTTTTCAACTGCAGTATTTTTATTTGCTTTTCTTCATAATTTCTATCTCTTTATTGATATTTTCTTTTTGATGAAATGCCATTCTCATACTTTCTTTAGTTCTTTAGACATGGTTTCCTTTAGCATTTTGAACATATTTTAAATGGCTGATTTAAATTCTTTGCCTAATAAATCTTACCTCTGGCTTTCTTCAAGAATAGTTGTTATTGATTCCTTTTCCCTGTTTCTTTATATGGCTTATATTTTTTTTGTTGAAACAACATTTTATATAATATAGTGTTAAGTTACACTTACATTGTTATATAATATAAAACATCATTTTATATAACTATGTTGTTATTGCTGTTTTTTGTAGTTGTTGTTTGTTTTTTAGTGATCTTTCTGAACTAATTCTGTAAAGGCTACCTTCTTTGTCATATGTGAATGCTGAAGTCTCTGTTTAGTTAGCTTAAAAGTCAGGTAACAATTGAACAGACATTTCCTTAAACACTTGAATCCAATACATTTTCCAGGCTTCGCTGGGAGGCTCTGTGTTCATGTCGGTGCACACCTTGAACACCGAGCGAGGCAGTTGACAACTCTGCTTTAGCCTTCACTTCCTGCTTGAGGAGACTCTAGGTCAAACAGACATGAGAGTTTAGGGCCTTCTCAAGTCTTTTCTGAGAAGATGCAAGGGCCTGGGTATGTGCACAGCCCTTGGTATGTGCACAGTCTGACACATGTGCATGACCTTCAAAATTCTCAGGAATATGTCAGAGCTTTACAAAGGCCTTGTGAACATCTCTTTCCCCAGCTTTTCCTTTCAGATTGTTTTTTTATAGCCTATCGTTTGTCCCAACTGTTATCTACCTCTTCAGGCAGCCACAAAATCAAACACACCAGTACTTTTTTGACAAATGCCCACAGAGAAAGGGTTTTTGCACTGACTGAGCATTGAGACAGGTCAAATAAAGACAGTCTTGCAAGTAGGGTATTCCAGGGAATCACCAAACAGGTGAAATAATAAAAATTACCTGAAAATGGGGAGATTGAAGGAGATCCAATCTCATTCTGCCCCCTCTGGTTGCTGCCAGGCTGCTGGTTTTCACCAAGATTTCAGGCTCTTGGTTTTCAAGGCTACACTGATGCTGGAGAGGATCAGATCAGAACAGGGCAAGTTATATTGCCACAAAATTTGCTGGTATTGCTAAGATTCAAGGGTTTTACTTGAATAAACACTCCCCAGATTGCCGAAAGCATTGGATTAATTTCCAGAACTCTGAAATTTTTCTATTTGACAATTTTTGCCAATATTCTAGATTTTCTGAGGCCCTATTTTGCTTTTTTTGTGGCTGTCTGTCTTGTTTAAGAGTTTTGCATCAATACATAACAATTATATTTGTAGCCTTTCTTTTTCTGTTCAATTTTTTTCAAGTTTTGATGTTAGTACTGAACTCACTTCATAAATGGAATTTGGAAGTTTTCCCTTTTGGAACAGTTTTACCAGCTTCAGAATTATCTGTCCTTTAAAAGTTTTGGAAAATCTTCTATGAAACCATGTAAATCTATTGCTGTTTGAAAGATAGCACTTTGATCATCTTCTTCATTTATTCCATATAAATGCATATGTTTAGATTTTCTATATTTTCTGAGATAAATTTGGTAAATTATAATTTCCTAGAATATTATATATTTCATTCACACTTTCAATTTAAATTGTGTAGGTTTGAGGAGCATAGTCTCACATCCTTTTAATTAATTCTGTAGATATGCCTTCCTTATCATTTTTTACCTTTTATTAGTACTTTTTTCCTTTGTTATTCTTACTTAGATTAGCTGGCAGTATATTTTTTAATTTATTTATTAGTTCTAACATGTTTTCTTTATTTAACTCAATTTCTCTTTCTATCTTTATTAAATCATTACTTTAAACTTGCTTTAATTTTTTGTTGCTATATTTCTAATTTTAAGTTAGGTTATTAATTCATTTATTTTCATTTTGCCTTATTATTGATATACATATTTAAGGCCATGAATTTCCCCATGAACCCTGCTTTAGCTGTATTTCATATGTGCTACAATATAATGCTTTAGTTATATTTGTTTTAAAGATATTCTTCAATTTTTAATTTCCTCTATAACCCTCAAAAATTATGGGGATTTGCTTTCTTTTTATAAACTTATTTATTTTATTTTACTTTTGGCTGCATTGGGTCTTCATGGCTGTGTACGGGCTTTCGCTAGTTGTGGCAAGCGGGGACTACTCCTCACTGTGGTGCTCAGGCTTCTCATTGCAGTGGCTTCTCTTGTCGTGGAGCATGGTCTCTAGGTGCACGGGCTTCAGTCATTGTGGCACACAGGCTCAGTAGTTGTTGCTCACAGGCTTAGTTGCTCAGCGGCATGTGGGATCTTCCCAGACCAGGGCTCTAACCCGTGTCCCCTGCATTGGCAGGCAGATTCTTAACCACTGCACCACCAGGGAAGCCCTTGTTTTTTATTAATAGGCAGAAAATGCTCTTTTCATGATATCAAAAAAAAAAGATTTATAAAGTTCTAGACTTATAATCAAAGAGTTTTGGGGGGGTTTTTTGTATTACATCAATATTAGTGAATGCTGTAGAGTCTATTGGAAAAGTTTCTTCTCTATTTTTTAGAATATAGCATTCAATATATATAAAAAGTTACCTATCAATTATATTGTCCATTTCTTTTATATTCTTATTTTTGCCCACTTGATTTGATATAGACTGAAAGAGAAGAATTATCATTCTACTAGTATATTTTTATCTAATTTTCCTTTCATTTCCTATGATTCCTGCTCTGTAAATGCTGTTGCTATGTTACTTGGTGCTAGATATACAGCTCTATTTTACCTTAAATGTGAATCATATCCTTTATCATGGTCTTTTGAAAACTGTGGTTTGAAGATCATGTATGTATTAGAATTTCCTCCTTTTCTTTTACTGTAACAGGAGAAAATAAGCAAAGATAGAAACAGACATTACTAAGATTTTCTTCTGGTTTGATGATGATGTGACAGCTTCCCTATAACAGGTTCGGCTTTCTCTATGAAGTATGAGACATAGGGCAATGATGGATAGCTTGAATATTCAGGAAGAATTAACAAGATATGAAAAAGTGATTGCAGAGAGAAAGCAAGATTAAAGAGACATTAGTTAAAAATTTCTGGAATTTGTTGAGTGTTCTTTTAATTTGCACAGCACACATATAGGGTAAAAGATACTAATGCACATGGTTATTTGGTGCTTATCTGCTTGGCAAGAGATTGATCATCTAGATTCAAATTTTTCTAGGTTAATACTATTGAAAAAATGTGAAGTGTAGATTGGTTCAAGATGGTGGAGTAGAAGGACATGCTCTCATTCCCTCTTAAAATAACCCAGAATCACAACTAACTGCTGAACAATCATCGAGAGGAAGACACTGGAACTCACCAAAAAAGATACCCCACATCCAAAGACAAAATGAGATGGTATGAGGGTCGCAGTCACAATAAAATCAAATCCCAAAACTGCTGGGTGGGTAACTAACAAACTGGAGAACACTTATGCCACAGATGCCCACCCACTGGAGTGAAGGTTCTGAGCCCCACGTCAGGCTTCCCAACCTGGGGGTCCAGCAACAGGAGGAAGAATTCCTAGAGAATCAGATTTTGAAGGCTAGTGGGATTTGATTGCAGGACTTCGACAGGACTGGAGGAGACAGAGACTCCACTCATGGATGGCACGCACAAAGTAGTGTGCTCATCGGGACCCAGGGGAAGGAGCAGTGACCCCATAGGAGACTGAAACAGACCTACCTGCTAGTGTTGGAGGGTCTCCTGCAGAGGCAGGGGGTGGCTGTGTGTCACCATGAGGACAAGGACACTGGTAGCAGAAGTTCTGGGCAGTACTCCTTGGCATGAGCCATCCCAGAGTCTGCCATTAGCCCAAACAAAGAGCCCTGGTAGGCTCCAGTGTTGGGTCACCTGAGGCCAATAAACCAACAGGAATGGAACCCAGCCCAACCCATCAGCAGACAAGTGGATTAACGTTTTACTGAGCTCTGCCCATGAAAGCAACAGCCAGCTCTACTGACCACCAGTCCCTCCCATCAGGAAACTTGCATAGGCCACTTAGAGAGCCTCATCAACCAGAGGGCAGAGAGCAGAAGCAAGAAGAACTACAGACCTAAATAGACATTTCTCCAAAGAAGATATACAGATTACCAAAAAATAACCATGAAAGAATGCTCAACATCATTAATCATTAGAAAAATGCAAATCAAAACTACAATGAGATATCATCTCACACTGGTCAGAATGGCCATCATCAAAAAATCTACAAACAATAAATGCTGGAGAGGGTGTGGAGAAAAGGGAACCCTCTTGCACTGTTGGTGGGAATGTAAATTGATACAGCCACTATAGAGAACAGTATGGAGGTTCCTTAAAAAACTAAAAATAGAATTACCATATGACCCAGCAATCCCACAACTGGGCATATACCCTGAGAAAACCATAATTCAAAAAGAGTCATGTACAAAAATGTTCATTGCAGCTCTATTTACAATAGCCAGGACATAGAAGCAACCTAAGTGTCCGTTGACAGATGAATGGATAAAGAAGATGTGGCACATATATACAATAGAATATTACTCAGTCATAAAAAGAAATGAAACTGAGTTATTTGTAGTGAGGTGGATAGAACCAGAGTCTGTCATACAAAGTGAAGTAAGTCAAAAAGAGAAAAACAAATACGGTGTGCTAACACATATATATGGAATCTAAGAAAAAAAAATAGTCATGAAGAAGCTAGGGGCAAGACGGGAATAAAGACACAGACCTACTAAAGAATGGACTTGAGGATATGGGGAGGGGGAAGGGTATGTTGTGACAAAATGAGAGAGTGGCACGGACTTATATGTACTACCAAATGTAAAATAGACAGGTAGTGGGAAGCAGCTGCATAGCACAGGGTGATCAGCTCGGTGCTTTGTGACCACCTAGAGGGGTGGGATAGAGAGGGTGGGAGGGAGGGAGACACAAGAGGGAAGAGATATAGAAATATATGTATATGTATAACTGATTCACTTTGCTATAAAGCAAAAACTAACACACCATTGTAAAGCAATTATACTCCAATAAAGATGTTTTAAAAAAAGAAAGAAAGAAAGAAAAAGATCTACAATTCTGCAGCCTGTGGAACAAAACCCACATTCACAGAAAGATAGATAAGATGAAAAGGCACAGGGCTATGTACCAGATGAAGGAACACGATAAAACTCCAGAAAAACAACTAAATGAAGTGGAGATAGGCAACTTTCCAGAAAAAGAATTTGAAATAATGATAGTGAAGATGATCCAGGACCTCGGAGAAAGAATGGAGGCAAAGAATAGAGAAGATGCAAGAAAGGTTTTACAAAGATATAGAAGAATTAAAGAACAAACAAACAGAGTTGAACAACACAATAACTGAAATTAAAAATATGCTAGAAGGAAACAATAGCAGAATAACTGAGGCAGAAGAACGGATAAATGACCTGGAAGACAGAATGGTGGAATTCACTGCTGTGGAACAGAATAAAGAAAAAAGAATGAACAGAAATGAAGAAAACCTAAGAGACCTCTGAGACAACATTATATAGCACAACATTTTCATTATAGGAGTGTCAGAAGGAGAAGAGAGAGAGAAAGGACCCAAGAAAATATTTGAAGAGATTATAGTCAAAAACTTCCCCAACATGGGAAAGAAAATAGCCATCCAAGTTCAGGAAATGTAGAGAGTCCCATACAGGAGAAACCCAAGGAGAAACACGCCGAGACACAGTAATCAAACAGACAAAAATTAAAGACAAAGAAAAATTATTGAAAGCAGCAAGGGAAAAATGACAAATAACATACGAGGGAACTCCCATAAGGTTAAAAGCTGATTTCTCAGCAGAAACTCTACAAGCCAGAAGGGAGGGGCATGATGTACTTAAAGTGATGAAAGGGAAAAACCTACAACCAAGATTACTCTACCCGGAAGGATCTCATTCAGATTCGATGGAGAAATCAAAAGTTTCACAAGCAAGCAAAAGCTAAGAATATTCAGCATGAGCAAACCAGCTCTACAACAAATGCTAAAGGAACTTCTCTAACTGGGAAACACAAGAGAAAAAAGGACCGACAAAAACAAACCCAAAACAATTAAGAAAATGGTCATAGGAACATACATATCGATAATTACCTTAAACATGAATGGATTAAATGCTCCAACCAAAAGACACAGGCTTGCTGAATGGATACAAAAACAAGACCCATATATATGCTGTCTAAAAGAGACCCACTTCAGACCTAGGGACACATTCAGACTGAAAGTGAGGGGATTGAGAAAGATATTCCATGCAAATGGAAATCAAAAAAAGCTGGAGTAGCAATACACATATCAGGAAAAATAGACTTTAAAATGAAGAAAGTTACAATACACAAGGAAGGACACTACATAATGATCAAGGGATCTATCCAAGAAGATATAACAATTCTAAATATATATGCACCCAACATAGGAGCACCTCAATACATAAAGCAACAGCTATAAAAGAGGAAATCGATAGTGACAAAATAATAGTGGGGGACTTTAACACCTCACTTACACCAATGGACAGATCATCCAAACAGAAATTTAATAAGGAAACACAAGCTTAAAATGGCACAATAGACCAGATACATTTAATTGATATTTATAGGACATCAAAAAACAGCAGATTACACTTTCTTCTCAAGTGCACATGGAACATTCTCCAGGATAGATCACATCCTGGGTCACAAATCAAGCCTCAGTATATTTAAGAAAATGGAAATCATATCAAGCATCTTTTCTGACCACAACGCTATGAGATTAGAAATCAATTACAGGGAAAAAAACGTAAAAAACACAAACACATGGAGGCTAAACAATACGTTACAAAATAAGCAAGCAATCACTGAAGAAATCAAAGAGGAAATCAAAAAATACCTAGAGTCAAATGACAATGAAAACACAATGATCCAAAACCTATGGGATGCAGCAAAAGAAGTTCTAAGAGGGAAGTTTATAGCTATACAAGCCTACCTCAAGAAACAAGAAAAATCTCAAATAAAAAACCTAACCTTACACCTAAAGGAACTAGAGAAAGAAGAACAAACAAAACCCAAAATTAGCAGAAGGAAAGAAATCTTAAAGATCAGAGCAGAAATAAATGAAATAGAAACAAAGAAAACTATAGCAAAGATCAATAAAACTAAAAGCTGGTTCTTTGAGAAGATAAACAGAATTGATAAACCATTAGCCAGATTCATCAGGAAAAAGAGGGAGAGCACTCAACTCAATAAAAATAGAAATGAAAAAGAAGAAGTTACAATAGATACTGGAGAAATACAAAGCATCCTAAGAGACTACTACAAGCAAATCTATGCAAATAAAATGGACAATCTGGAAAAAATGGCCAAATTCTTAGAAAGGTATAACCTCCCAAGACTGAACCAGGAAGAAATGGAAAATATGAACAGACCAATCACAAGTAATGAAATTGAAACTGTGTTTGAATATCTTCCAACAAACAAAAGTCCAGGACCAGATGGCTTCACAGGTGAATTCTATCAAACTTTTAGAGAAGAGCTAACACCCATCCTTCTCAAACTCTTCCAAAAAATTGCAGAGGAAAGAACACTCCCAAACTCATTCTATGGGGCCACCATCACCCTGATACCAAAACCAGACAAAGACACTACAAAAAAGGAAAATTACAGACCAATATCACTGATGAATATAGATGCAAAAATCCTCAACAAAATACTAGCAAACAGAATCCAACATCACATTAAAAGGATCATACACCATGATCAAGTGGTATTTATCCCAGGGATGCAAGGATTCTCCAATATACGCAAATCAATCAATGTGATACACCATATTAACAAATTGAAGAATAAAAACCATATGATCATCTCAATAGATGTAGAAAAAGCTTTTGACAAGATTCAACACCTATTTTTGATAAAAACTCTCCAGAAAGTGGGCATAGAGGGAACCAACCTCAACATAATGAAGGCCATATACGACAAACCCACAGCAAACATCATTCTCAATGGTGAAAAACTGAAACCATTTCCTCTAAGACCAGGAACAAGACAAGGATGTCCACTCTCACCACTATTATTCAAGATAGTTTTGGAAGTCCTAGCCACGGCAATCAGAGAAGAAAAAGAAATAAAAAGAATACAAATTGGAAGAAGAAGTAGTAAAACTGCCACTGTTTGCAGATGACATGATACTATACATAGAGAATCCTACTTAGGCCACCAGAAAACTACTACAGTTAATCAATGCATTTGGTAAAGTTGCAGGATACAAAATTAATGCACAGAAATCTCTTGCATTCCTATACACTAATGATGAAAAATCTGAAAGAGAAATTAAGGAAACACTGCCATTTACCATTGCAACAAAAAGAATAAAATACCTAGGAATAAACCTACCTAGGGAGACAAAAGACCTGTAGGCAGAAAACTATAAGACACTGTTGAAAGAAATTAAATATGATACCAACAGATGGAGAGATATTCCATGTTCTTGGATTGGAAGAATCAATATTGTGAAAATGACTATAGTACCCACAGCAATCTACAGATTCAATGCAATCCCTATCAAATTACCAATGGCATTTTTTACAGAACTAGAACAAAAAATCTTAAAATTTGTATGGAGACACAAAAGACCCCAGATAGCCAAAGCAGTCTTGAGGGGAAAAAACGGAGCTGGAGGAACCAGACTCCCTGACTTCAGACTATGCTACAAAGCTACAGTAATCAAGACCATATGGTACTGGCACAAAAACAGAAATATAGATCAATGGAACAGGATTGAAAGCCCAGAGATACACCCACGCACCTATGGTCAACTAATCTATGACAAAGGAGGCAAGGATATACAGTGGAAAAAAGACAGTCTCTTCAAAAAGTGGTGCTGGGAAAACTGGACAGCTACATGTAAAAAAATGAAATTAGAGCTCTCCCTAACACCATACAGAAAAATAAACTCAAAATGGATTAGAGACCTAAATGTAAGACCGGACACATCTTCTAAGAGGAAAACATAGGAAGAACACTCTTTGTCATAAATCACAGCAAGATCTTTTCTGATCCACCTCCTAGAGTAATGGAAATAAAAACAAAAATAAACAAATGGGGCCTAATGAAACTTAAAAGCTTTTGCAAAGCAAAGGAAACTATGAACAAGATGAAAAGACAACCCTCAGAATGGGAAAAAATATTTGCAAACAAATCAACAGACAAAGGATTAATCTCCAAAATATATAAACAGCTCATGCAGCTCAATATTAAAAAAACAAACAACCCAATCAGAAAATGGGCAGAAGACCTATATAGACATTTCTCCAAAGAGGACATACAGATGGCTGAGAAGCACATGAAAAGCTGCTCAACATCACTAATTATTAGAGAAATGCAAATCAAAACTACCATGAGGTATCACCTCACACCAGTTAGAATGGGCTTTATCAGAAAATCTACAAACAACAAATGCTGGAGAGGGTGTGGAGAAAAGGGAACCCTCTTGCCCTGTTGGTGGGAATGTAAATTGATATAGCCACTATGGAGAACAGTATGGAGGTTCCTTAAAAAACTAAAAATAGAACTACCATATGACCCAGCAATCCCACTACTGGGCATATACCCAGATTAAACAGTAATTCAAAAAGACACATGCACCCTAGTGTTCACTGCGGCACTATTTACAATAGCTCAGTAATGGAATCAACCTAAATGCCCATCGACAGAGGAATGGATAAAGAAGATGTGGTACATATATACAACGGAATATTACTCAGCCATAAAAAGGAACGAAATTGCGTCATTTGAAGAGACATGGATGCACCTAGAGACTGTCATACAGGGTGAAGTAAGTCAGAAAGAGAAAAACTAATATCGTATATTAACGCATATATGTGGAACCTAGAAAAATGGTACACATGAACCGGTTTGCAGTGCCGAAATAGAGATACAGATGTAGAGAATAAACGTATGGACACCAAGGTGGGAAAGCAGTGGGGAGTGGGGGTTGTGGTGTGATGAATTGGGAGATTGGGATTGACATGTATACACTGATGTGTATAAAATGCATGAGTAATAAGAACCTGCTGTATAAATAAATTAATTAAAAATAAAGTGAACTCTAATGACTGTGTGATCTAATAGGAACAGATTTTTTCACAAGGTTGGGGAGATTAAGAGTCTGCAAGTAACATTGGGAAGCAAGGAGGATACCAATCTCAACATCTGAGTTTTATGGATTATGAAAGGAAAACCAAACAGTGCCCATGTGAGGCAATGGCAAGAAAAGGAAAATGTTTTCAGGGAACTGCCAAGTTACAGAGTGGATAAACAAAGGAAGGAAACATTCAGAGAAGCTGTGGGTATAAAATAATTTTCCCGTACTGGATGAGGATTTTCCAAAATCAGAGTGGCAAGATTGTGAAGAACCACTTTCAGTGACTATGGAGGGTCTTCTAGCCATCCTCAACTTTCAGTGTTCAGTAATTTTTCTAATCGTGGCTAAGGTAGTGTGCCTGAGTTGATACAGGTGGGGTCAGAAATTTAATCATACAGAAGTAATGTGATAGAATTGGGCAAGACACATAACCTCTTTGAACCTTTATTTCCACATCTCTCTGAAGATGAATGGAGACCAGACATATATAAAACACCAAGCACAGAGCCTGATATAAAGTAGGCACATAGAATTGTGATACCTCTTTTTTTCTTATTCCAGATGGTACTTCATTAGGACACACACAGGTATCCTCTGAAAGCTTCATTGACACGCAGTCAAGACTTCTTTGATATATTGCAGTGGGGGTCTGTCTTTAGTTCTTCCCCATCATGTGCTGCTATTTAGACTGCCTCCTCCCTCATTCCCTTTCATTGATGTAGTCCCTCTTACCTTCACTTCTATTTGCATCAGAATTTATCAGAAGTCTTAGACCTGGGTATGAACAATGTCTTTGCCATTGTTATGACCTTATTGCTGAGTTGGCTATGATGATCTTCTTTTTCCAAAATTGGGAATGAGAACACCTCAGTCTCTTTCTCCAATATCCTCTGCCAGAGAAAATATAGGACTGCATGAACTTGTCATTGAATGGAAGTTGCCAGAGGCTATGGTCTAGATACACGTCTACATTCCTTTTCCTTCAAACTCTATATTCTTCAAAGTTTTACAGTATAATGGATGGCTTAATATTTAGAATTAAGTTGGGTGGCAGTTTTAAAGATTGTTGAGTATTGAACAAAAAGCTCTCTATTTGACAACTTACCTAAGAGACACTTCAATATTTTTTATGTTTCTCCCACATTTACTTTTCTTTTGATTATTATCATAGTAAGGGTGTGGATGACCAAAGCCACACCATATTGAATTGACAAGTTATAGTCAATTAGACATTGTTGCCTTGTTGATACATCCACTGTCAGATTATGACAACAGCTGGCAGGGGTGAAAGATACCCTGCGAATATTTCTAGGAGCTCAAATGAGAAGTCTTTCCCTGAATGTGATAGATGTTATTTATAGATCCCTTGAGGACAAAGTGTCTCTCTCTCTATATGACTTAAATGCTTAATCTCTGTACTATGCTGAGAACACTGCCCAGGCTAAACAAATCATGTCCTTTTATTCCATTTATATGCAACTGAACAAAGAATTTTCACTTTGATACCATTTGAACATTTAAATCTGACATATCTCCATGCAGCAATGTCTCTATCTATTAGCTGTAGGTAATATAGTATAAAATTATGTAATACAATCATGTACAGTATTTGTAGTCTCCCAAGATAGAAATATGTTGAGTTATGCCAAATGAATCATGTAAAACATGTACAGATTCTTTGTTAATTGGCCAATTGTCAGGTACTAAAATTCAGCGGAATGAGAGGGCATAACAGTTTGATATTTGCAAAATCCCTGTTTTCCACTGGCTCACAACCTTCTAAAGTAAATATATCCATTGACCAGATTTAGAGCACAGCAGTGCCAGCTGTAAGATTGAATGCATTCTGAATTCCCATTTCCTCTCTATTTTCATAGATTTCTGAGGAGTTGTGGGGAGTGGCTCAGTTGGTTTCAGAGTAGAATGACAGTTTATTATCAGTGAGTGGCTAAGTGCATATGGGGTAGTGGTAGGAGTTATGGAGGAAGGAGGAAGGAAAGTCAGAGCAAGCCACACAATAATGACATGTTGGTTGGGAGTGACTACTGGATTACAGTAACCTAGCCTCTATATTTAAAAAGGTAAAAAGGGGACATAGACAAAAGAGTGATGAAAAATGCATTACATGATTTCTAAGGAACATAGGCTTTTGATTTTTTCCTTTAAAAAAAAACGCATCCAAATCCAATAAGCTAACCTCTGAATGGATTTTCCTTCACAGTTCTCCTGAATTATGAATTCTAATGGAATACCAGATGCTAAGTCTGAGAGAACTGCCTTGTTGATGATTACCAGTTGAACAATGGAGCTCTTCAAAGTGGGCTGGATTTTTTTCTCTGCAAACCATTCATTCTATTTAATAACATCACTGTATTGCTAAGATTTAGAAAGGTATTCTTATTGAAATGCTAGCAGCTCTATACAGCTAACTGCTGGCTGGTATCACATGAAATGGTCCCCAGTTATCATACTTCAAGGTAAGAAATGTTACCTTGGTGTAGAAGCTTGAAAAGTGAAAAACAAAACTAAAAGTTAAAACCTTTACCATATTTGGGTCATAGTTTGACTTTCTCCATGTTACCATGAGCAGACAGTTATATTGTTCTTCAAAGTCTATGCAAGTAAATGTCCCTGAAAATGACCAGTAAAATAGAGACCACACAAACAGGATGTTTCCATCTTATGCAATTGATAGAGTTAATCTGGATTATTACTTTAGTGATTTAAGTACTAAGTGTTTCTCTTTTGTCATCTCTAAAATGATAATAAACTGTCTTAATTTTAAGTCTGCAGCACGAATTAGCATAAGTAACATTTTCTGGAAATTACGAATGAAAGGTAAAAAGTTTTATTATGAGTATTGTCTGCTGAAGACTGCAGCTCTCACGTCTTATTGAGCTGGAGCAATGAAATGCCAAAGCAGTGAAGGACCAGAGTACTCATAATAAAGAATGAACTGAAGGTTACAAAGGAGGTTGACCTCAGCTTGTTCCTGCTATAAGTCTGATTTTTTCTGATCTCCCAGTTTCCTGAGGATGGCTTCCCAGTTTCTGTTACTAGATAATACTGAAGGAGGAGATAGAAGCCCCTTTTATTAGACATCCCTCTTCCTTAGAATTCACAAAAGTAGAACTCAGTGTAGAAGAACTTCAGAGAAAGTAAATATGTGAAGAAGAGTTAAATCTCCAAAGAACACACACAATTCTCCTTTCTGGATTGGTTTAATGAGGTATTTTTTTAGCTTTGTTTTCTTTAATTCATTTGGACTCTGCAAGATTGAGAGATGGGGATGTGTTCAATTTATTCTCAACATACCCCAGGTCAGTAAATCACAAAATGAGGTCCAGTGATTATCTGCATAAGAATCACTGGGGTGCTCATTAAAAATTAAAATTCTGGAGTCATACCCAAGAGCTATGAAAGAAAATCTCTTAGAATAGGGCTCGGGAACCTTTCTGAAAGTGGTGGAGAAGAAAGTGGCTGTCTTAAGTAACTTTGTAAAACTGTTTTGATTAGATAGTATTCGGCTAAAGACAAAAAACAAAAGCAAAACAAAAATCAAAAAACACTACAAAATCACTGAATTTTAGTTGGTAAATTTGTTTCTCACAGTGAAACAGGTAAGCAACTCTGAAACTACACATATACTAGTTTTGAAAGCATAAGTAAATATGTTGTAGATAATGTAAGCCAGGTTTCACACTGTCGGAAAAAGAAGTTTACAAAAAAACAAAAGAGGAATGCTAGAATGAACTCTGTGATGTTGGATTAGACTTGGAGATCTCAATATGAACTCATGTTTGTTTTAATATATATACACAAATCGATAAAGGAGTAAATATAGATGGGTATAAATACATGGATTAGGATATCTACAAATATTTCCTAGTTCTGTCCTCTGAGAGACTTAGAAGCAGTGACACCTAAGTCACAATGAGTATTACCTAGTGACCAGATCTTGGTTTCTAAATAATATTCTCCAATAAAAGGAACCAGGGATATTAGTGAAATGGCTGATTTTAGAACTGGAGCAGGGAAAGTACAAGATGCCCCTGTAGCATCTTGTGACCCATGAAAATAAAGAAATGTTCAAGGAAAAAAAGAAAAAGAACACAGTAGTCAACCTCAAAAAACTCCCAATGCCCAAAAATGGAACAATTTGAGTAACAAAATAAATAATAATACTGGATTATAACCCAAAGAATAAAATAAATATCTGTGAGTCCATACTGATATAAATAAATTGTTGAATAAATATATAAATAATGGGTAAAAGGGAATAAATCTTCCTAACAGAAGATTTCAATTCATAAGTGTAGAAGAAATGAAGGAGCTGGAAAATCACCATTAAAATACCACAGTAATAATTCCTACAGGCAGTATCAATGGATGCATGCTAAAATTAGTGGATACAACTTTAAGGGAAAAGAGGAAACTTGTGTAGTCTCAAAATATCTCCCCGAAAATATTAATTACTGTGTTTTTTTCCTAACACATGCCCACAAATTCTTTGATACTACTCCCTACAGTAGGTAAAACTTAATTCCCCTTCCCTTGAGTGTGGCTGGATTTAGTGACTTGTTTCTAATGAAAATACAGTAGTATGGAAAGGGAAAAATGGTAACTTTGCAATGTAGAAACCTAGCAGACACCACCTTAAAGTTAAGATCACCAGTAATAAGTTATATTGTTATTATTGATATGGTACAATGAGAAGGTGATGTCACCTCTTTAATATACACCCCTCAAATCCATAACTTCACACCAATCATGAGAAAACATCAGACAAAGGATCAAGGTCATGAAAGACAAGGAAAAGCTGAGATATTGTCATATACTGAAAGAGATTTAGGAGACATGACAACTAAACACAATGTAGTATCCTGCTCTGGATCTTGGAACAGCTAAAGGACATTAATACAAAAACAGGGTAAATTTAAATAAATTTTACAGACTAGTTAATGGTGTTGTACCAATGTTAATTTCTTAATTTCAATAAATGTACCATATTATGTAAGATGCTAACGTTAGGGAAGTCTGGGTGAGGGGTATAGGAGAACTCTCTTGCCTTAGTCAACTTGGGCTGCCATAACAAGATACCATAGACTGGGTGGCTTAAAGAAGAGAAATTTATTTTTTTTCACAGTTCTGTAGGCTGGAAGTCGGAGATCATGGTGCCAGCATGGTCAGTTTCTGATGAAAACTCTCTTCCTGGCTTGTAAATGGCCACCTTCTCATTATGTCCTCACATGGGCTTTCCTCAGTGTGTGTGGGTGAGAGGAGAGAGATTGAGAGAGGGAAAACTGTAAGGTGATCATTTCAATAGAGGCATTATGATAATTTTTCCTCATCAATATATGATAATCCAGTTTGTTGCTACTTATAATAGCCAACCAATATCCTTAAAATTTGGTTGTGACTACTTGTGTTTTCATAAATACTAATCTGTCCATAAGTGTTTTTTATGTGTGGCAGTATAGCAGAAACATGACTTTAGCTGTGAAACACATAAGTTGCTAATAAAGAACTGAGAACTGACATTTTTATTAATGTATTATAAAATGTTATGTGTATACCAATAAAAAGACATCAATGAGGTAATAGATTGCAAAATCTCATTTTGACAGCAGTCCAACTCTTCAAGGTCAGTGAGAAATAAGAAAAAATGTCAACTATTTAAAATTAAAATAATTTCTGAAGAAGTTTATTCCTGCTGCCTTTTCATCTCCTTTAAAAAAAAAACACAAATAAAAACGCAAGCTCACAAATTTCAGTGGTTGATTAATAATCGGTCGGCAGTGAATTAAACCTGAATTCATCGTTATATGTGTTTGGCAGCTTGGAACTCTATATATTTTAGATTTTCTCTATTCCCTAAATGCAGATTGCTTGATGGTGTGTAAGACAGCTAATTAGATATAAATACCAACCAGCACCCAAATAACAAGGATCATAATGATCATACAGTGAACAGCTGTGCCAGTCGATAAATTGGTTTCATTTCTAATACTGCAGCAATTCAAACATTTTCTAGCTCCAAAAATGTTTTTCCCCTTCATAGCCCAGATTCAATTAAAAAAAAGTCCTGCTAATGCTGGACTTCAGAAAGCCAGAAAAAAATCTGAGGCTTTGTGAACTTTTGTCACAAAAGCCAGATGGAATTCTTATTGATTGTGGCCTTCTCTGATTTCTCAACTGATAACATAACAACATATATAGGAGTAATGTTTATGGAACCAGTGCAAGGAGGGACTACTGGATTATAATTGAGGATTGAGAAATAAATAGCTGTCTTCTGTAAAACTGAACCTTATTCGATTTTATTTTGTTTTGTTTTTCCATTTTCTGTTTGATACTGTTGAAAATGTTTGAGGCAGTGTTTCAAGGTCACTTTAGATTGACAGCTCTAAATTCAATTTAATTAAGTACATATTTATTTAGTGCCTACTCTGTGCCTGGTGCTATTTTAAGTGCTGGTCAATTAGAGAGACATTGTTCCCTCCTTCCCTCAAGGAGCTAACAGTCTAGTTTGGGGAAAAGACCAAAAATCCCTTAATATTATAAAACAAAACAAATATAAATTGCCACTACTATGGGGGAAAAAAAAAGAAAAGGCACTGTCCTAGGAAATCATGGAAGATTAAGGAGTGACCTGAAATAAATAGTTCAGGGAGGCTTCTCTGAGGAAGTGACATTTAAGCTAAGACCTAATTTAAGTTGTTGAAAAGGGAACACCTCATACTTTGACAGAACAGAAAACAGCAAAAATTCCTACTATTTACTTTGTGATCACATCTCAGTCCTATTTTGAAGTTTCAAGAAACAGCTGCCATCTTCTAGTATAAAAATGGTGCCTAAATACCTTGCCACTCTCCTAAAACTCCATTAAAATGATAGCAAAAATTTTAGAGCAGGAAGGGGGCATAATATTAATAGGATTAACAATATAGGGGAGGAGACAACAAAAAACAAAATTTTGCAGTACAGAAAGAAGAAGGATAAGTAGAAACTAACTTGCTACACTCAGGAAAACTAAATCCCAAGCTTGTAGTGGAGAAAACCAAGAAACAGCCAGTTTTATTTTACCCCCCCCCCCAAAACCTCAGGGAAGGTAGTGACAGGAATCTCTGGAAGGTGAATAAGGGACTAAGAACAGGAAAATTGGTTTAAAATATTTCTTTGAATTTTCTTGAGCAGTTAGAACCCAAGCCCCTTCTCTATTTCGTGTAGTTTACACACTGTCCTTTTCCCATCCATGGAAAAATAATGGAAGTCAGTTTCCTGCAGAAGGTAAAATAAAGGATCTCTGGAATGGGAGAAACCAAATATAACTAAGGACTGGGCTATTGTATTAAAACAGGGGATTGTGTGAAAGTTCATATGTTGGATATTAAGAACCATATAATTCTCCCACTGAGATTCCAGAATGCTGACAGCCAGGTCCATAGCCTATGGTAAAGAGATTAGAAAATCCACGTGTCCCTAAGGAAATGATCTAGCCAGATCACACTACTATGAAGCTACAGTCAGCAAAACTCAGGCTGCACACAGAGCTTCCAATCTGCTTTTGAGCGCCCATAATTTAACTATGAAGTGTTAGTCATGATAAATAAACATTTGAAAAAAATTCTCCAATATAAAAATGGATATCAAAATAAATAGACATAACGCAACTTGGAGGAAACAGACTATGAATGAAAACATAATTTTACAAAATTAATGTCCTTAGAGAGATAAGGGATGTTATTAACCCATGAAACAAGAACAGTTTGCTATATAAAAGAAACATTAAAAGAACAATGAAGAGCTTCTGAAAATTAAAAATTTGTCAGATAGGAAAAGCTCAATAAGAAGGGTTAAAAGGTAAAGTTCAAGAAATATCACAGAAAGTAGAGTGAAGAGGCAAAGAGGTAGAAAATAGGAGACAAAGGACAAGAAAAATAAGAGACCTACCTAGGAAATCCAAGATTCAAGTAATAGGAGTTGCAGAATGAGAGAATATGGAAATCAGAGGGAAAAAAATAATAAAAAAATATATAATTCAATAAAATGCCCTAGGCCTGAAGGACATGAGTTTCAAGATTGAAAGGGTCCATCAAGTATCTACCACAGTGGATAAAAATAGCCCTCACTGGAACACATCATCATAAAATTTTAGAACTCTGGGGGAGAGAAAAATTTCCTAAAAGATTCAGGGAGAAAGAATTCATTTCACACAAAGGTTCAGATCTCAGAATGGTATCTGACTTTTCAACAGTACTGGAAGCTAGAAGACAATGAAACAATAACTTCAAGATCCTGATAGATAGAAAATTATTTTCACCTTGAGTTCTATGCCTAATGAACTATCAATCAAGCTGAGGGTAGAACAAAAACTTTTCAGATATTCAGGGTCTCAAAATCTGTGCCACCCAGGCAACATTTCCCAGTAAGCTACTACAGGATATGAAACTTTGAAAGCAGAGAAAATACTCAGAAAGAGGAGGAAAGCAGAGTCCATCATACAAAAAAACTGATTCTTGGAAGTACATTAAGAAGGTGAAATTGTGCTTGAATGTATGAAAGAAGATTTAGAAAACTGGGTAGAGTTTAGGGCTAAATTAGTGATAAATACACAGAAAGCAAAATAATCAAAGCCAAATAATTGCTAACTGAGGGGAAAACCAAAAGTTGGGTAGTAAAGTATATAGTTTACTATATAACTCTTCTCAGTTAAGCATTTTCTTAGTCATAATCATGTAAACGCTGAGTAATAAATTAACTGATTGAGAGCATGGGCCACAGGAAGTGTAATGGAGATTGTGAAAGAGAACTTACTCCTCATTTTCTACAGTAAGAAGGAAATAGATAATGCAGAAAAATTAGTGAAAAAGTTAAAATGCAGCAATATAAATACTGTACATTATATGGCAATATGATGGTAAATACCAAAATGATCAGTTAAAAGAATGAGGTTTGTTGTTTCTAGGTGGCAGGAAGTATGGGATAGAAGGAGTCAGGGAACTGTTCTCAATATGTCTAATAGAACTATATGACTATTTAAATTATGTATCTGTACAACTTTGATTAAATAAAAACTAAATTAAAACAAAAAAAGTGAATAGCTGCCAAAATAGAGGCTTGCTTACATATACAGGATAAGCCTGGATTTATACCAACATAATAGTTTTAATTACTTTGAAATAGAGTGATGATATTGCATGAAATTATTTATTGCTTATTAATGTTCAATTGAATCTAAATTCTACAGTAGAATCTGACTCTGTACGTGCTGACCCAGCAACTAGAGTGTGGTAAAGTTGTCACTCAATAAATGTTTGTTTCCTCATTTCTCTCTTAAGGACTATTTGCCCTATAACATTTTACAATGGTTATCCTGATCTGTTTTTGTGTTAGATTCTTTTGTGTGTTTGTCCTAGTTTCTCACCAGTAGGCTAAATATTGGGCAATTCAATATCATCCCCAACTTTGCTAGCCCTGCACATGGAACAATTTGGGGAGAATATATAAAGGATTTGTAGGCTTTTGCTCACCTAAAGTTTCAGAATCTTAAAACTCAGATTTATTTCCATTTCCAAATTGTTCTTTTCTTATTTCTAAATTTGGACTCTAAGATGCTAAATAGTTTATGTTCAGAGAAAGA
Source organism: Balaenoptera musculus (assembly GCF_009873245.2). Taxonomy (NCBI): domain Eukaryota; kingdom Metazoa; phylum Chordata; class Mammalia; order Artiodactyla; family Balaenopteridae; genus Balaenoptera; species Balaenoptera musculus. The sequence continues at coordinate 81,871,638 of NC_045806.1, read as the reverse complement.
GATGACAAATTAATGACAAAATATTCCATGGGACGCAAAGGGATTCAGTGGCACTGCTGTTAGTTTTATTAACAAGAAAGGTGTTGAAATCTGTGTTGACATACTCTAAAGGTCTGAAGTTCTACTATTTATATCTAGGTCTTCTAACTAAGAAATGCAAACTGTTAATACTTAAGAATACTCACATAGGGCTAATGACTTGTTTCAGGTACAAAGGGGTTTGTGGCATGGCCAATAATAGAACTGAAAGATTCAGATCATCAATTCCCTTATCAGCACCAAATGAGTATCTTCAAAAAGACTTTTAATAATGCATCTGGGGTACAAAAGGGTGAAGGTCACACTTAAAAGGTACAAGCTGCTAATAGATTTAGTGGGATTATAGCTTTGTATATCCATTTAAACTCAAGTCATATTAAATCTCAGTGGGCAAATTGTACATTTTAATTTCATATACTGATTTCATAAAATAACTCTTTTCTTATCGTATAAGTAAAATAGAGAAAGTGTAATATAGAAAAACCATAAACACAAAAACGTATAATATCAAAATCACAAGCACAAAATAAAAATTAAAATGATGTGTAATACCACCACTCAAAGATATACCTTCTAAACATTTTGTTAGGTTGATACATATCCTTACAGTATTTCTTCTAAGTCTATATATGTTTGTGTATGAAGACACACGTTTTCCCCCAAATTTAGATTATATACTATACATTATATTTTTTTCTGATTTTTTTTTAAGTTTAACAATATATTTAAAGTATTTCCCATGTCAGGGCTTCCCTGGTGGTGCAGTGGTTAAGAATCCGCCTGCCAGTGCAGGGGACATGGGTTCAAGCCCTGGTCTGGGAAGATCTCACATGCCGCAGAGCAACTAAGCCTGTGCACCACAACTACTGAGCCTGCACTCTAGAGCCCACGAGCCACAACTACTGAGCCCGCATGCCACAACTACTGAAGCCCACGTGCCTGGAACCTGTGATCTGCAACAAGAGAAGCCACTGCAATGAGAAGCCTGCGCACCGCAACAAAGAGTAGCCCTCGCTCGCCGCAACTAGAGAAAGCCCGTGCACAACAATGAAGATCCAATGCACCCAAAAATAAATAAAATAAATAAATTTTTAAAAATTAAAAAAATTAAAAAATAAAGTATTTCCCATGTCAATAAATAACCTTCTACAGTATAATTTTTTAATGTAGCATATAGTTCAATAACCAGTATTCTCCACACGTTATGCCACTTGTCTTTTACAAAAGACCTACTTTAGTATCTGTTTTCACTAACTGAAAGAAATCCAAAGAGGATTTTCACTTTTATGAAAAAAGGCAAGAAGGGAAAATTGCGTTGAGCATTTGTTTTTGCAGTGAGTTGTTATACAGGCAGCACACACCCAATGCAGCAAGAGTGGCACTGCCAAGCTCCTTCCTGGGAGCTACACTCAGCATCCCAGCATCAAGCTGCCATAGCTTTGAACTGTGTATGTGAGCATCTGTGCTTTGTCTCAATTTATTTTTTGTATCCATTAACAACATGTGTCCTAAGGTATCAAAAAAACCTAAAAGAGATCAGAAGGGGTTTACACTTAATGGAAAAGTGGACATAATTAAGCATTTTGACTATGGTGAATGAGATAAAGATATTGTGTGTGCGTTGAACTTGCCTGCAACAGCCATTCATACTATTGACATTTAGGCAGAGAGAGGGAGAATCTTGAAAGCTGCCCAAGTTAATATTGGTTCCACTAGTAGCACAGTGGTCTCTTTTGTAGTTGGCATCCAGTAATGAATACAACAGAAAGTCTCTTGCTTGAGTGGTTAGATGGGTGTACAAAGTGTGGTGTTCTGTTAAGTTATCTTATACTAAAGGAGAAACCAGCCAGGCTTTTTAATAAGCTGAAACAGAAACTGCTGGACAATGGTGCTGAAAGTATTGCAAAAGTAGAATTTAAAGTAGTTGTGGGGTAAAAACCCACCAGACCAAACAAATGAAGAGGAAATAGGCAGTCTACCTGGAAAAGAATTCACAGTAATGATAGTAAAGATGATCCAAAATCTTAGAAATAGAATGGAGAAAATAAAGAAACATTTAACAAGGACCTAGAAGAACTAAAGAGCAAACAAACAATGAGGAACAACACAATAAATGAAATTAAAAATTCCCTGGAAGGACTCAATAGCAGAATAACTGAGGCAGAAAAACAGATAAGTGACCTGGAAGATAAAATAGTGGAAATAACTACCGCAGAGCAGAATAAGGAAAAAAGAATGAAATAAGGACAGTCTAAGAGAACTCTGGGAACACATTAAATGAAAAAACATTTGAATTCTAGGGGTCCAAGAAGAAGAAGAAGAAAAGAAAGGGACTGAGAAAATATTCAAAGAGATTATAGTTGAAAACTTCCCTAATATGGGAAAGGAAAGGGTCAATCAAGTCCAGGAAGCACGGAGAGTCCCATACAGGATAAATCCAAGGAGAAACACTCCAAGACACATATTAATCAAATTATCAAAAATTAAACACAAAGAACAAATATTAAAAGCAGCAAGGGAAAAACAACAAATAATGTACAAGGCAATCCACATAAGTTTAACAGCTGATTTTTCAGCAGGAACTCTGCAAGCCAGAAGGGAGTGGCAAGACATATTTAAAGCAATGAAAGGGAAAAACCTACAACCAAGATTACTCTACCCAGCAAGGATCTCATTCAGATTCAACAGAGAAATTAAAAACTTTACATACAAGCAAAAGCTAAAAGAATTCAGCACCACCAAACCAGCCTTACAACAAATGCTAAAGAAACTTCTTTAGGCAGGAAAACACAAGAGAAGGAAAAGACCTACAACAACAAACCGAAAACAATAAAGAAAATGGTAATAGGAATATACATATCAATAATTACCTTAAATGTAAATGTATTAAATGCTCCCACCAAAAGACATAGACTGGCTTAATGGATACAAAAACAAAACCCATATATATGCTGTCTACAAGAGAGACACTTCAGACCTAGGGACACATACACACTGAAAGTGAGGGGATGGAAAAAAATATTCCATGCAAATGGAAATCAAAACAAAGCTGGAGTAGCATTTCTCATATCAGACAAAATAAACTTTAAAATAAAGCCTATTACAATAAACACAGAAGGACACTACAAAATGATCAAGGGATCAATCCAAGAAGAAGATATAACAATTGTAAATATTTATGCACCCAACATAAGAGCACCTCAATACATAAGGCAAATGCTAACAGCCATAAAAGGGGAAATCAACAGGAACACAATCAAAGTAAGGGACTTTAACACCCCACTTTCACCAATGGACAGATCATCCAAAATGAAAATAAATAAGGAAACACAAGCTTTAAATGATATATTAAACAATATGGACTAATTGATATTAAAAGGACATTCCATCCAAAAACAACAGAATACACTTCCTTCTCAAGTGCTCATGGAATATTCTCCAGGATAGATCATATCTTATGTCACAAATCAAGCCTTGGTAAATTTAAGAAAATTGAAATCGTATTGAATACCTTTTCTGATGACAACGCTATGAACTACATATCAATTACAGGAAAAAATCTGTAAAAAATAGAAACACATGGAGGCTAAACAATACACTACTAAATAGCCAAGAGATCACTGAAGAAGTCAAAGAGGAAATCAAAAAATACCTAGAAACAAATGACAATGAAAACACGAGGAACCAAAACCTATGGGATGCAGCAAAAGCAGTTCTAGGAGGGAAGTTTATAGCAATACAATCCTCCCTCAAGAAACAAGAAACATCTCAAATAAGCAACCTAAACTTACACCTAAAGCAATTAGAGAAAAAGGAACAAAAAAACCCCAAAGTTAGCAGAAAGAAAGAAATCATAAAGACCAGATCAGAAATAAATGAAAAACAAATGAAGGAAATGACAACAAAGATCAATAAAACTAAAAGCTGGTTCTTTGAGAAGGTAAACAAAATTGGTAAACCACTAGCCAGACTTATCAAGAAAGAAAGGGAGAAGACTCAAATCAATAGATTTAGAAATGAAAAAGGAGAAGTAACAACTGACACTGCAGAAATACAAAGAACCATGAGAGATTACTACAAGCAACTATATGCCAATAAAATGGAAACCCTGGAAAAAATGGACAAATTCTTAGAAAAGCACAACCTTCCAAGACTGAACCAGGAAGAAATGGAAAATATAAACAGACCAATCACAAGCACTGAAGTTGAGACTGTGATTAAAAACCTTCCAACAAACAAAAGCCCAGGACCAGATGGCTTCACAGGCAACTTCTATCAAATATTTAGAGAAGAGCTAACACTTATGCTTCTCAAATTCTTCCAAAATATAGCAGAGGGAGGAACACACCCAAACTCATTCTACAAGGCCACCATCACCCTGATACCAAAACCAGACAAATATATCACAAAGAAGAAAACTACAGGCCAAATTCACTGATGAACATAGATGGAAAAATCCCCAACAAAATACTAGCAAACAGAATTCAACAGCACATTAAAAGGATCATACAGCATGTGCAAGTGGGGTTTATCCCAGGAATGCAAGGATTCTTCAATATACGCAAATCAATCAATGTGATAAACCATATTAACAAATTGAAGGGGGAAAACCATATGATCCTCTCAATAGATGCAGAAAAAGCTTTTGACAAAATTCAACACCCATTTATAATAAAAACCCTCCAGAAAGTAGGCATAGAGGGAACTTACCTCAACATAATAAAGGCCATATATGACAAACCCACAGCCAACATCATTCTCAATGTTGAAAAACTGAAACCATTTCTTCTAACATCAGGAACAAGACAAGGTTGTCCACTCTCACCATTACTATTCAACATAGTTTTGGAAGTTTTAGCGATAGCAATCATAGAAGAAAAAGAAATAAATGAACCCAAATTGGAAAACAAGAAGTAAAGCTGTCACTGTTTGCAGATGACATGGTATTATACATAGAGAGTCCTAAAGATGCTACCAGAAAACTACTAGAGCTAATCAATGAATTTGGTAAAGTAGCAGGATACAAAATTAATGCACAGAAATCTCTTGCATTCCTATACACTAATGATGAAATATCTGAAAGAGAAATTAAGGAAACATTCCCATTTACCGCTGCAACAAAAAGAATAAAATACAAAGGAATAAACCTACCTAAGGAGAAAAAAGACCTGTGTGCAGAAAACTATAAGACACTGATGAAAGAAATCAAAGATGACACAACCAGGTGGAGAGATGTACCATGTTCTTGGAGTGGAAGAATCAACTTTGTGAAAATGACTATACTACCCAAAGCAATCTACAGGTTCAGTGCAATCCCTATCAAACTACCAATGGCATTTTTCACAGAAGTACAACAAAACAATTCACAATTTGTATGGAAACACAAAAGACCTCGAATAGCCAAAGCAATCTGAGAAAGAAAAAGGGAGCTGGAAGAATCAGGCTCCTGGACTTCAGACTAGAGTACAAGGCTACAGTAATCAAGACAGTATGTTATGAGCACAAAAGGAGAAATATAGATCAATGGAACAGGATAGAAAGCCCAGAGATAAACCCACACACATATGGTCAACTTATATTTGATAAAGCAGGCAAGAATATACAATGGAGAAAAGACAGCCTCTTCAATAAGTGGTGTTGGGAAAACTGGACAGCTACTTGTAAAAGAATGAAATTAGGACACTCCCTAACACCATACACAAAAATAAACTCAAAATGGATGAAAGACCTAAATGTAAGGCCAGACACTATAAAACTCTTAGAGGAAAACATAAGCAGAACACTCTATGGAATAAATCACAGCAAGATCCTTTTTGACCCACCTCCTAGAGAAATGGAAATAAAAATAAACAAATGGAACCTAATGAAACTTAAAAGCTTTTGCACAGCAAAGAATCCATAAACAAGATGAAAAGACAACCCTCAGAATGGGAGAAAATATTTGCAAATGAAGCAACTGACAAAGGATTAATCTCCAAGATTTACAAGCAGCTCATGCAGCTCAATATCAAAAAAACAAACAACCCAATCCAAAATGGGCAGAAGACCTAAATAGACATTTCTCCAAAGAAGATATACAGATTGCCAACAAACTAATGAAAGGATGCTCAACATCACTAATCATTAGAGAAATGCAAATCAAAACAATGAGGTATCACATCACACCAATCAGAATGGCCATCATGAAAAACTCTACAAACAATAAATGATGGAGAGGATGTGGAGAAAAGGGAACCCTCTTGCACTGTTGGTAGGAATGTAAATTTGTACAGCCACTATGGAGAACAGTATTGAGGTTCCTTAAAAAACTAAAAATAAAACTATCATACGACCCAGCAATCCCACTACTTGGCATATACCTTGAGAAAACCATAATTCAAAACGAGTCATGTACCAAAATGTTCATTGCAGCTCTATTTACAATAGCCAGGACATGGAAGCAACCTAAGTATCCATTGACAGATGAATGGATAAAGAAGATGTGGCACATATATACAATGGAATATTACTCAGCCAAAAAAGAAACGAAATTGACTTATTTGTAGTGAGGTGGATGGACCTAGGGACTGTCACACAGAGTGAAGTAAGTCAGAAAGAGAAAAATAAATACCGTATGCTAGCACATATATATGGAATCTAAAAAAAAAGGTTCTGAAGAACCTAGGGGCAGGATAGGAATAAAGATGCAGATGTAGAGAATGGACTTGAGGGCACAGGGAGGGGGAAGGGTAAGCTGGGACGAAGTGAGAGTGGCACGGACTTATATATAGTACCAAATATAAAATATATAGGTAGTGGGAAGCAGCCGCATAGCACAGGGAGATCAGCTCGGTGCTTTGTGACCACCTAGAGGGGTGGGATAGGGAGGGTGGGAGGGAGACACAAGAGGGAGAAGATATGGGGATATATGTATAATTATAGCTAAATCACTTTGTTATAAAGCAGAAACTAACACACCATTGTAAAACAATTATACTGCAATAAAGATGTTTTAAAAATAAATAAAGTAGTTGTGGGTGGTTTGATCATTTTTTGAGGCAAGGACAGTTTTATAACTTAAAGGCTACTGGAGAAGGTACTTCATTTGATACTGAAGATGAGGGAAAAGTTCTAAGAAGAAGTGAAGAAAATAATTATGGAAGGTAATTCATGTAAGCAAGTGTTTAACTGTGATGAAATGACCATATATTGGAAAAAATAGCCGAGCAAGAGATTTATTTCTATAAAAGAAAATCAGGCTAATAGACACAATGCATGGAAGGACAGGTTTACACTAATGCCTATTATTAATGTCACTGGTGATGCTGTCCTTAGGCCTCTACTAGTGTACCCTCCAGGACATCCAAGGGCACTTAAAAGCATTGATAAGAATCCACTTCCTGTTGTGTTTCATTCACATCTAAGCGGTTGGACTACCCAAGTGATTTTTTCTGAGTACGCAGGTGGACACATTGGTCCTTTTGTTGAAAAATACTGTAGAGGGCTTCCCTGGTGGCGCAGCGGTTGAGAGTCTGCCTGCCAATGCAGGGGACATGGGTTCGAGCCCTGGTCTGGGAAGATCCCACATGCTGCGGAGCAACTGGGCCCATGAGCCACAATTACTGAGCCTGCGCGTCTGGAGCCTGTGCTCCACAACAAGAGAGGCCACGATAGTGAGAGGCCCGCGCACCGCGATGAAGAGTGGCCCCCACTCGCTGCAACTAGAGAAAGCCCTTGCACAGAAACGAAGACCCAACACAGCCATAAATAATTTAATTAATTAATTAATTAATTAAAAAAAATATTGTAGAGAAAGTAACTTCCACTATAGGTGTCTTCTGATTGTCGATGATTGTGCTGCTCATCCATCTAGCATTACCAAGTATGGTGATAATATTTGTGTTGTGTTCTTACCACCGAATATTACGTCATTGCTGCAACCATGTGATCAAAGCCTAATAGCTACAATTAAGGCTTATAATACACAAAATGTGATGTAGTTTATTGTAAGTGCCATTGATAGACAGAGGTCAACTCTGAAACATCTTCAGGAGAGATCTGGAAAGACTACAATATAAAATTGGCAGTTGCCAGCCTTGGATATGTTCTTGATAGGCTAACAATCTGAATGAGAAATGATGTTTAGAGGAACAATTTTAAAGGCTTCAAACCAACAACAATAAATACATCAGTGGTGATTTTGGTTAAAGAGCCTTGGTTTGTGGACGTGGATGAGGATGTTGAAGTGGTTTGGGCATCTCATGACCAAGAACTGGCAGATGAAGAGCTGATGCAACTGCAAAAGGAAAAGATATGAATCAAAACAACACAGTAGCGAAAGGCCTGAAAGTGAAATCTTGCAGGAACTGAACAAAAGCACTTACATGAGATGTCCACTACTATTGACAGTGTTACAGTGATTACAGAAAATTATGACTTTAATTTTGAAAGGGCACATAGGTTTAGGGCAGCTTTGCAGGATGTTTTGAGTACCTACAAAGAATTGTATGATAGAAAAATGTGCAAGGCTAAATAGTCATGTATAATATTGTATTTCAAGCCTTCCACATCAGCCACTGTAGACAGTGAACCTCAACCATCGACAATGAGACAGGCAGACATAGAAGAAGGTATAAACATTAATGGAATCAGATAGAGATGAGATGTTAAAAAAGGGTCCTCTTCCTCTGTCCCCTACACCCCAGTCCCCTGTACCTCCCAATGCCCCAACCTTCCAAGACTCAGCCTAACACACCATCATCACAATCTATCGGCCTTCCATTGTGCTCTCTGTCTTCCAGATTCTGGTAAGTGAAATTACACTGTACATACATTATTTCTACTTTTTACAGGCTGTGTATTTATCATATCATTCCTGCTTTGGAAAATATGTTAGTGTTATTTTAGGTTTTATGTGCTCTTTGGTATGACTTGGTAGGTTATTTTTTTGTCTGGGAATGCTCAAAACATTTTTCCATATAAATTAATGGTAATTACTTCTTCACTTTATGCAATTTGGGCTTAGGAAAGGTTTCATAGGAATGCTCCACTTTAGGAGAGCAGGGGGAACTTATTTATGACTATGCCATAATTTACATAATAAGTCTGCTGCTATAGGAAGTTTCCAATATTTCTTGATTATAAATTAATCTGATATGAATAACATTGTGCATGCACCTTTGTATATATCTCTGATTATTGCTTTAAAATAAATTTCTAAAATTGGAATTTCTGGGTCAAACTCTTCCTATTCTTTTCTGCTGTATAACAAAGTGAATCCGCTATACATATACATATATCCCCATATCTCCTCCCTTTTGCATCTCCCTCCCACCCTCTCTATCCCATCCCTCTAGGTGGTCTCAAAGCACCGAGCTGATCTCCCTGTGCTATGCGGCTGCTTCCCACTAGCTATCTATTTTACATTTGGTAGTATATATTAGTCCATACCACTCTCTCACTTTGTCCCAGCTTACCTTCCCCCTCCCCATGTCCTCAAGTCCATTCTCTACATCTGCGTCTTTATTCCTGTCCTGCCCCTAGGTTCTTCAGGACCATTTTTTTTTTTTTAGATTCCATATATATGTGTTAGCATACAGTATTTGTTTTTATATTTCTGACTTACTTCACTCTGTATGACAGACTCTAGGTCCATCCACCTCACTACAAATAACTCAATTTTGTTTCTTTTTATGGCTGGGTAATATTCCATTGTATATATGTGCCACATCTTCTTTATCCATTCATCTGTCAATGGACACTTAGGTTGCTTCCATGTCCTGGCTATTGTAAATAGAGCTGCAATACATCATTAGTGTATAGGAATGCAAGAGATTTCTGTGCATTAATTTTGTATCCTGCTACATTACCAAATTCATTGATTAGCTCTAATCATTTTCTGGTAGCATCTTTAGGATTCTCTATGTATAGTATCATGTCATCTGTAAACAGTGACAGTTTTACCTCTTCTTTTCTGATTTGGATTCCTTTTATTTCCTTTTCTTCTCTGATTGCTGTGGTTAAAACTTCCAAAACTATGTTGAATAATAGTGGTAAGAGTGGGCAACCTTGTCTTGTTCCTGATCTTAGTGGAAATGGTTTCAGTTTTTCACCATTGAGAATGATGTTCGCTGTGGGTTTGTCATATATGTCCTTTATTATGTTGAGGTAAGTTCCCTCTGTGCCTACTTTCTGGAGGGTCTTTGTCATAAATCGGTGTTGAATTTTGTCAAAATCTTTTTATGCATGTATTGAGATGATCATAAGGGACTGAACCCATGCCCTTGGCAGTGAAAGCACAGAGTCCTAACCACTGGACCTCCAGGGAACTATCTAGACCTGACTTCTTAGGTCACCAAAAAAATAATTGACAAAGAAAAATTTATAATTATCTTCTTTGGAGAAATGTCTATTTAATTCCTCGGCCCATTTTTAACTGGATCCTTCTTCTTTTTATTATTGATTGACTTGAAAGAGCTCCTTATATATTGTAGATACAAGCCAAGCCCCTTATCAGATCTATGATTTGTAAGTATTTTCACTCATTCTGAGGGTTTTCTTTTCACTTTCTTGATTGTATGGTTTATATCACAAAAAGTTTTAATTTTGATAATGTCCACTTTAGGTGAGTTTATCATATGTGAATCATATCTTAATAAAACTTCTTTTAAAAATTTATACAAAGACAACATCTTTGTTGTGAGTGTAGTCAGAGACCGAAAGCTTACTATGTAGTATCATCACCAGAGTCATCACAGGTTGGCCTGCAAAAGCCTGTAATGTTTGACACCCAAAGCTATCCAGGGATTCTCAAATATGCACCAACAAAAGTAAGCTACAAGTCTTATTCATCAATCTGAATCTTCTTGCACATGGGGATTTCCCATACTTATTTTTTAGCTTGCTTTGTATGAAACACTTTGGTGTTGTGTGTTATTTGGAAAAGTAACATAATAGGGGTTCCAACAATGGACTTCAGATCCAAACTTCTTGGGTTCATATCTTGGATTCATCTATCAATAACTGTGACCACAGGCAAGTTACTTAACCTTTCCATACCTCAGGTGTTCCCATCCTTAAAATGGGAATGATAATAAAACTTTAGCACAGAGTGAGTGTGAGTTTTAAATGAGCTAATATATGTACAGCTCTGATAACAGTGCCTGACATAATAAGTACTAAGCATAAGTTATTAAAACTATTTTTCTGTGTTTTTAGTAGGGAGAGTAGGAGACCTTTTCATTACCTCATATGCCTCCTACTCAGTTCTGCAGTTGGCAAAAGAAAACCTAGAATTTACTCTCTCTCTCTTTCTCTTTCTTGATTCACCTCTCCCTCAAACTTCCTCATTTTTATTGATGATGATGCCATCATCTCCTTAGCATTCCAGATGAAATAAATCTGAGTCCTCAGAGTCTTCTTTTTTTTTTAAATATAAATTTATTTATTTATTTTTGGCTGCATTGAGTCTTTGTTGTTGTGCGCGAGCTTTCTCTAGTTGCAGTGAGTGGGGGCTAATCCGTTGTGGTGCACGGGCTTCTCAATGTGGTGGCTTCACTTGTTGCGGAGCACGGGTTCTAGGTGCATGGGCTTCAGTAGTTGTGGCACGTGGGCTCAGTAGTTGTGGTTTGCGGGCTCTAGAGCACAGGCTCAGTAGTTGTGGCTCACGGGCCTAGTCGCTCCACGGCATGTGGGATCTTCCCAGACCAGGGCTCGAACCCGTGTCCCCTGCACTGGCAGGCAAATTCTTAACCACTGTGCCACCAGGGAAGCCCCTCAGAGTCTTCTTTAATTCCTCTTTTCCCTCACTCCACAAGTTAAATCCATTAGCAAGTTTTCTCAGCTCTACCTCTTAAATATATGCAAATCTGTCCATGCTTCACTGCATCTACCAACTCTGTCCTAATACAGGCCATCATCATTCTTCTCTTAGTCTGCTATGATAGTTTCCTAACTGGTCTCTCAACCTGTGTTGTTGTAATACTAAAGTTGATTCTCCACAGCAGCCAGAGGAATATATTTTAAACCTAAATCAAATCATATGACTCCCTTTCAAACTTTCAATGACTTCCCACTGTACTTGGATTATAATCCAAGCACTATATCATGGCCTATGAAAGCTCTTATGGTAGCTGGTCTACAAAGATAATGACCATCATTCAAGAGGTAGACTCTTTTCTTTCTCCTTGAAATTAAGTCAGCCCTGTGACTTGCTCTGACTAATAAGATGCAGTGGAAGTGACATTCTTGGACTTTCAAGGTCAGATCATAAGAGGTCTAGCAGCTTCTGCTTCTTTCCTGGTGGAAGCTAGTTGTCATGTATTAAGTCTGCCTACCCTAAGACTACCATCCTCTGAGGAAGCCCAAGCGTGGCATGTCATTAGATATAAGACATGTGGAGAAGCACCTATACACCAGGGATATGAGAGCCTCAGGCAACTCAGCCCAGTCCAGTGACCAGATGAACACTGACAACTATTTTCAGTTGACACCACACAGAGCAGAGAAATCACTGAGCTAAGGTCTGAACAAGTTTCTGACTCACAGAATCCTGATGAAAAATAAATTGTTGTATTAAGTCATTATGTTTAGAGTAGTTTGATGCGCAGTTATAGGTAATGGAAACATCACTCACGATGCTTTCTCCCTGTACTTCTCTAGACTCATCTGATACTAAGTTCTCTGTATTTTAACCATGCTTACTCTCTTTTTCTTCTTCTGACGTGGAAACCTTGTTCCTTCCTCATGGCCCTTGAAGTCACTGTGCCCTTTGCCTAGAAGTCTCTTCCCTTAGTTTTGGGCACAGCTAACTTATCATTAAGGTCTCAGTTCAGTTGTTAGCTTCTCAAGCAGGCCTTCCTTAGCCACATTATCTGAAGTAGGTTCACACCACCACTCTGCTCATTCTATCATACTTCTTTATTTTATTGCCTTAATATTACTTAACATTATCTGAAGTTATTTTGACTGTTTACTGATTTTTTAATTGTCAGACTTCTTTCATGAGGATAGAAATTCTGTCTATTTTATTCACTGCTATGAAATTAACACAGTGAATAGTGCCTGGTACATTGTAAGTGTTAAATAAATTCAGATTGAGTGAATGAATGAAGGTGAAAGAGTGTTCTTACATTCCACTAGACCCAATGTAGTAACTATTGGTTACTGTAATGGATAGTTTCAATTTTCCTTACCTAAATTCTCTCTCTACCAGTTTATCCTATTCTGTGCCACCAAGAAGCTAGCCTTTAGGTCTGGATCAACATGCTTCCTTTTCCTCTAGCTTTTGGTTGGTTTTGGCCACTGAGAGGCACCAACGGGAGATTAGAGGGGCCGAAGAGAAAGATGTCAGTGTATTTATTCTAATAGCTTCCTCTCAGAGAGTTCACTGCCAGTTAGCTACATTCCTCTTTCAAAGATCACAACTCCCAGAAGGTGGCCTTCTCTTACAGTAGGCTAATCTCTCCAGGATCTGGTAATCTTTTCTTCCTCTTGTCAGTCAGGCCAAGGGACAGTAAAAGTTCCTCACTGTCACCAGCCCTTCTGTGCTTCACTATTTTTTGTTGCTTTGCCTTAATCCTGCCCACACCCTTTATATAGTCTTTTCATTTAAAATCCTTTCACTTTTTTTTGTGTACCATCATTCCCTGCCTAAATCATAACAGTTACTTTATAGATCTAGACAATAGTTCCTTCTATTATGTAGCTGTTCTAGCTGATTCATAGTACTTTTAATGATTTTCATACATAAGCTATTACATATATTTTTATTTTAGTTAATCTACATACTTGTTAATCTATCCCTAGATAATTGAAAGATGGCTGCAGATATTTACCACTCTTCTTTTGAAGTTAGTTCCTTTGAGCAATGATGGGTCTATGAGTGCATTATACACATTTACACACTCACATGTAACACACCTGTTTCTGCTTTCACAATTGCTTTTGCTGAGGCAAACTCATCATCTCACTTTGTGGACTCTGTTGTCACCACCTCCAAGCACTCTAGCCATGGAGACCCACTCCAGAACTGTTTAGCTATTCTTTTACTAATATGACTCATATTGGCTCTGAAAGGAAAGTACACCATCAAGGACAGAGAGTGAAACTAAGAGAGCTGAAGGTGATGGAATACATAAAGAGAAAACAGTAAACAATCCAGATTGGTACTTTCATCAGTGCACAGACCAAATACGGATGCAAGGAAGGATAATTTGTCCCTTTTAGCTATGTATGCTACCAACTTAATGAGAACACATGTTGGTAAAAATGTTAGTAGCTTTGAATAGGCATTGGCAAGATGGTGGCTTTTGTGAGTCTGGCTGCAGGGATGAGGCCATAACAACTTAATTTGAATGCAAAAAGTAGTTTCCTAAAAGTTAGATGAAAGTAAATGACAGTGTTAACTGGTAGTAGGATTTATCTTTCATTTAAAGTCAGATTTTCATGAAACATTCATGCATCTATAATCACAGAAGCATAAAGTTTTATAGCTTGGAGAATCCTCAAGATCATTTGTTCAAACCCCTCATTTCATGATTAAGAAAGCAAGGTCTAGAATGACTGGTCAGAGATCAAAACTAGAGTTATAATTCCTTGCATCTCTCCTTTTCCAGTCTCTGTTCTTTCCTTTAGATCAATTGTTTTCCAAATATGTCTTCCATGGTCCATGGTGGTGGGGTTGGGTAGAGTGGTATGGTTGACAATTCACAAGGCCCAGGGAAAGAGGAAGGCCAGGGGATGGCATACCCTTCCCAGTCAATAAAAGCATCTCTGCTTTTTTTGCTTTATATATATTTTTGTATAAGATTTTGTCTGGAAAAATTTTCTTGTGTTAAAAAAGAGAGATTTGAAAAGCATCATTCTATGCCGTGCTATTAACTTAGCAAGAAACTAGCTGAAGAAATCTGCAAGAAAAATGGCATTGATTTGATTGAATCTGGTGGTGCACAGGTAAATGTTTAAAAACTTGCTCTCTGAGGAAAAAAAAAAAGTCCTGATTTGTAGCCTTTGCCGATTTCTATCCCATCATGGCTTATTTCAAGCTACTAACATGACGTCAAAGAGCTTGCAAAATTCCTGAAAATTTAACAGTCAGCTTTTGCCAGCCATTATGAGCTAGCTCCAGCACACCACTGATTGAATTCCTTCTGTGTGCATTACCCTCCTGTGATTTTTCTGTTTGTATTTAAATAATCAACTCATAGAGAATTTTGTTATTGAACGAATAAATAAAAGGTAAATCAGTCTACAGGCCTTGGAAAATATTATTCTCCATCATTGAATTTTAGTGAATTATTTGTTTATTTATTTATTTATTGGTCTGGGGTTTTGGGAGATGGGATTTGGTCACAGGTAAACACGTGTGATCTCTTAGATGAAAAGTAGCATATTTAAAGTGGAATGCTAATGAAACAACTGTGGATGAAATCAATGACCATCCTGGGGGTGTATGAGAATGTTTACACACATATACATCTTTCTATGCACCAATAACATCTGCTTTTATAAGCAGAGAGGTGCTATTTTAATCAAACCTGAGGAAATATCTCGGGGTGGATTGAACTTCTTCCTTCATCTCCCTAGGAAGCCATTCAATTATAACCCATTATTCTCTTTGATTCCAGTGGGTGTTCCATGCTCAGACTGGCCCCCTTTTTTTTTAAACCCCAATGACCTCCTTTCACATGTCTCTTATATTATTGTACTTCCTGCTGCCTCTGCAACACAGAGACAGATAGAAATTTCCACAGTAAAAGAGAAAAGTTGTCTAAATATTTATGCCAAGGTCTTTTCAATATATATGGCCTCTTTCTTCTTCCTTTTCTCTAGTCCAAAGTATGGGGAGAAGGGCAGGGTTGAAGCATGTCTCACACCATAATATCCACATTCTTACCTTAAAATGGGTACCTTATAATCCAATTGCATGTATCAAAGTTATTCCAGCTAATGTTTCAACTCTTATCTTCTGTGCCACATTCTTAACTTCTGGCATTAAAAATCTCAGGGATAGAAAAGACATCTCCATTTTCTTTCATTTCTCACAATTTCTTCCAGATCATATAAAACACTTAACAATAATAAAATAGTAAGGGAACTATAGTGTTCACAGAGGTCTACCTGCCTTCTTTCAATTTCTGTGTAGGTTGATGATGAAAAGCAAACAAGGGTAAGAAACTCCAAGCCAGTCTATAGATTTATTCTATCTTTTGAAGAATTTTAATGCTCAAACTGACTGAAAATGGATCTTTCAATAAGAAGAGATTTCCTATAATGCATTTTTAACAGAGTGGAAAATCACTTTGATTACTTTAAAACGTAGTCAAGCCATATGCAAAAATCTAAGCAGACATAGTTTCATAACCCAATTTACGAGTTCTCTCTCACTACTTTATGATAAAGAGGTGGCAATTGCTCTAATATTGATTATGTTAGTCCACACCCAACCTGCTGCCCTGACAAGTTTATAATAAATTCCAATTAGCCCATGCTCCCTCATCTTAACTACCAATAAATGCCTTCAGTGGGTGATGGTCCTTTGAGTCCTACACCCATTGTCCAATATTTGTCTATCTTTGATGAGCATCACAGACTTTACTTCTACTGGCAAAGATGCTTTTTTAAATTTCAAATCATGTTATCTAGTTTGACTCTGTTGTTCCTTTTCTTAAGAAAGTTAGCACTAGGATAAGAAAACAGGTAGCTAGCATCAGCAGTCACAATTGTATTTTAGGCTGAAAAATAAACTATGACATTGCAGGGTTTCCCATTTTCAACTAATCAGAGACATATCTGCATTTGCTTCATTTATAAGGTAAAAGAATATTCTCAGTGTCTGATCTGAAATTTTATCCAGAGATCTGAGATTCAAGCTGTGCCCTCTCTGCTTCTTTTATCACTACTTGTAATAAAGATTCTGCAACCAAACTTAGCTGACAAGTTTGTTGATGATGCATGAACCACAACAGAAGACACTTTGGCTCTTCTTGAGAGATCTTGGTCTTGAATTCTTGAAAGGATCAAAAATCTGAATCTATCAAAAAATTAAGATATGATTCAAAGATGCTTATAGAGGCATACAGAGCATTCCTAGGCCACATGGGCTTTAGTGTGTCATATAAACCCTTATAAACTGGCGTGGCCTCCTTCCTTTCCTGTTCTAGGTAGTGGAATTTCATTCCTAACACAACCTGGGGCTCTATGATACATAAAAGAAGCTTACAGGATCTTGCCTCTATTTGAGAGGAATAAGTAAAAGAATACAAGAATGTTAACCTTTAGAGTATGTCTTCCACATGGCAGACATGATGCAAACAGATAGCTATTATCCAATTATCCAATTCAATCCTTAAAGAAATCCTTATAGCATTGTTATCACCATTTTACAAATGAGGAAGCTGAAGTTTCAACTCAATTTTATTCAAATCCAAATCCCATACTATACAATGCACCCATAATACTCACTTCACTGATTGAATTGAAAACATACTCAGTAGGTTGTGGAAAGTAACAAGTTGGGTAGGTTTGCCAATATCTTTCCAAACAAGAACAAAACTCAAATGAAAAATAGTCATTTAATACAGGAAATAGAATAAATTTCAATTAATTTTTTTTATAAAAAAATAGAAACCATATCTCTACAGTTGGCTGCTGACTTGATCGTTCTGAAGAACTTGACCAATTGATGCAATCAGTTTGCTAGATTTCCACTGTATTGAAATATCCAACCGGTGGTTTTGTTATCATTTACATTTACCCTGAGAGTCCAAACAAAATGAGCATGATAAGAAATGAAGGGTATTGACTAGATTCCAAGCAGCAGAGCTCAATCTAGTCATCCTAGTGGTTTGTAAGTCGAATGTAAGTGAATAAGTTAAAGACTGGCAGATGGGAACTTCTACAATAAGAAATAGGAAAGACTGGCAGATGGGAATTCTACAATAAGAAATAGGAAAAAGAAAGACAAAAGATATGCTCGTGTTGTATTCTTATTTTGTGAGGTTCTTATAAAAATATTGCATTTAGACTTGAGTTTCACATGTTGAGAAATTGGAGAGGCTACAGAGAAGAGTAACAGAAGTACTGGACTAAGGAAAAAAAACTGAGTTTAAAGAAACTGATTTTGCAATCCATTCCTATTAAATATTATATCGTACTTTTATATAAGGCTCAAGGCACGTAGAATTGACTCTTGAACAGTGCGGGGTTGGGGGGGTCTGGGGCGCCAACCCCCCATGCAGTTAAAAATTCGCATATAATTTTTGACTCCCTTAAAATTTAACTAATAATAGCCTACTGTTGACTGGAAGCCTTACCTATAACATAAACAATCAATTAACACATATTTTGTATGTTATATGTTTATCTACATATATTTTACTCATTCATGACATACATTTTTCTTAATTTTTTTCAATATTTCTAAGCTTTGTGGTTTGTCTGAGAAATTTTTTAAAATTGTCGAAAATCTCCAGAAAATCTTCCTATATATTTAATGAAAAAAATTCTTATATAAATGGACTCATGCAGTTTAAACCCCTGTTGTCCAAGAGTTAACTTTACTTAGAAATATCTAATACTACAAAATTGACAATAAGAAAATATGAATGTTAAAAAAAGAAAGTTGCAAAAAAAGGTCAAAAACACTAGGTACTATGATAGGTCATTTACCTGTGTTAGTTTATTTAATACTCACATTTAATCTGTAGGTTTTCCCCTTTTTAAAAATGAAGAAATTAAGTCCTAGAGAAGGTAAATGATTTTCCCCAAGTTACACATCTAAAATTGTAGCAGAACAGGGAATCAGACCCTGAATTCCTTAGATGCAGAGGCAAGGAGGGAAGTGACTGGTAGAAAATGAGGTAAGAGAAACTAGTAGGAATCAGACCACAAGAGTTTTATATATGGAATTTTTTATTGAAGTATAGTTGATTTACAGTGTATAACTGAATCACTTTTCTGTACACCCGAAACTAAGACAACATTGTATATATGGAATTTTGATTGCATCTAAATGAAAGATAACTAGAGAGTTTTAAGACGGGAGGGGAATGTTTGAATTCATTTCAGAAAGGTCACTTTAGTAGTATTTTGAAGAAGTAAGGATGTATAGAGGCATGACTAGAGGAGAAGTGCTCTAGTATAGTAAAAATTTATAAGGACCTGATCTAAGGCTGTGTCAGTAGGAATGGAGAATAGATTAGGGACTAGACCAAAGAGTTATTTTAGAAAGAAGAATTAATAGATTTTGATGACTGCTTAGATGTGGGTGGTGAAAGAGAGGGAGAAGTCCATGAAGACTTCCAGCTTCTAACTTGAGTTGCCATTAGGGTACTTCCATAATACATAGAGATTAATAAAAGAAAAAGAAAAGTTTGTATAGGGACATACTGAGTTGACATTCAGACATGTTAAGTTTAACTTGACACTAGAAAATCCAGATGAAGATTTCTAGTAGGTTGTTGGATATATAAGTTTGAAGCTCAAGAGAGAGAGATTAGCTCATTATATGAATTTGAAGTCAAGGATGTTTAGACAGTAATCAAAATTGTAGAAGAGGATGACATTGCTCAAGGAAAGCATGTGGAGTGAAAAGATGACTGACAACAAGATCCTGCAGGACACTAATATTTAAATGACATGTGAGGGGAGAGAACACTGATGTAGCATCTTCTCTGTGACAAGTACTTTGCCAGGTGCTTTACATATACCATCAATGAACTAGAGTGGGGAAAAATGTTGAGCAGAAACCCAGGAAGATAGATCTCGAAGAAGGAGGAAGTTGTCAACAAAGTCAAATGTCAAAGATGAATTAAGAAAAATATCCAATAGATTCAGCAGTCAGGAGACTATTGGCAGCCATTTTAGTGTAGTAGTATGGAAGGAAGTGAGAAAGGGTTAGGAGCATAAGTGTAAGCAGTTATTGGAGATAACTTTTGTATTTTCAGGAAGCTTGGCAATAATAAGGCAATGCCTAGAGGAGATAGCAGGGCCCAATATGGTAGCCCTTATATTATAAGAAATATGAAAATGTTGGCACATAAATACCTCTCTTTTTTTGTTGTACCACTGGTCACATAAAGACACCATTGTTACTCTCTTGGGCCCCCTCTGAACTATTGACTTTAACCATTTGATCAGCTTCCAGCCAATGGCCATGAGTTAATGTATTCTCTTCAGTTTGGCCTTTCTTGATGGTCCCTATTTATTCATATTTATTTTTTTATTTGAGTTAATGGCCTCTGGTTCCTATAATTTGTCTGTATTGAGTCCATTTTGTATCATTATACACAGGACTGGAAATCCAGATATTGGTTGCACTTTGAACAATCCAAATATTCAGCATTTCCTTTCCTGCTCCATGAAAGATTTCACAATTACCTGTCACTGCTAAATAGCACCACTTCACCCAGTTTGCTAAACCCATATTATAAACCAAGGAAAAAATATTGGTTAGAATAATTATTTTGTTAGTTGTGTTTAGAGGTGTGATTTATGCTAAAACATCATTTAGATTTAGAGCACCCCATTTTCTCCCAGCATCATTTCTTTAGATCTTCCCTCCCGTTATTCCTCCATCCTTCACAACTACTGGCAATTTGATGACAAATTTAATGCATTTCACAAGCTGTCTTTTTGCTGTCTGCTTTTTACTTTCCTTTCCTAAGTGCTAGAGTCACCAAAGAAGATGGAAAGCGAATGTTTTTGCACTGATTATTTTTCTTTTGTCATACTATTATGTAAATAGCTTTTTCCCCCTCGAAATTCTAATATGCTGACTGATTCTAGATGGACTTATCTACCTAAAACTTAGATTCCTACCCCCACCACCATCCCATAATGCTATTATCTGCATATCTGTGAGTCTAAGGATAAGATTTTGTAAAATAAAAATAAATGTGTGTTTTTCACATTTGACAAACAATGGTATTTATACTTATTAAAGCTTTGCTTTCAACTTTTAATTAGTCTTTATAATAATAATTGCTATTTTTTCTGTTGCATACTCTAACAGTTGCTAGCTTTAGAGAAATAAAGAAATTTGTTAATTAACATTCAGACTACTAATGAAAATGTGAAATTACTGAAGTTACAAATAGAACTAATGGTACTTACTTTCTATAATCTAATTCATATTTGTTGGTTTCCTAGAAGTAAACAAATTTGCTAGAGCAACCAGTTAAAATTGGAATGCTATAATTTAGGGGGTGGAAAAAGAAAAGCACTCTTGTCAGTTAGTTGACATATTACATTGTCCATCATAAAGAACAGTTGTTTTTAGTCACTGCCTATAACACTTCAACATGAATTTTGAATTTCTAATTATCTCAGTAGTTGTTACCAACACACTATAATTTTTTTCAAAACAAATTGGTTGGTAAGCTATTTTGTTTTAAAGTGTATGTTGTTTATACCATTTAGAATGGAGTGTAAGGTTCACAAATTAAACTACTGGCAGGATGTTGCTGTTACAAAAATGTCGGAGACCACTGCGCTAAAGCTTGATGTGCACAAATTTCTGTTGTGAAACCTTACATAATTCTCTCAGTGGTGGTCCAAATCCAAATCAGATCACATCACAGAAGAGTCACTTTGTATACTCTGTGCTAC
This sequence comes from Balaenoptera musculus, assembly GCF_009873245.2. NCBI lineage: Eukaryota > Metazoa > Chordata > Mammalia > Artiodactyla > Balaenopteridae > Balaenoptera > Balaenoptera musculus. The sequence continues at coordinate 81,850,011 of NC_045806.1, read as the reverse complement.
TTTCAAACTACCCACATTATTTCATCAGCCAACAAGTGAATGAAAGTTAAAATATATATATATGTTTATAAAATGAACAATATCAGCAGGGTGATGTGATTGGTGAATGGTATTTCAAAACCACGTGTATAAATCTTTAAGACCACATGACTAGAAATTGCTTAGCCACATTACCAGTCCTCATTTTAATACAGCTATGAAATTCCTTAGCAGGTCTCGCCTCACTATCTGCTCTTTATTCCTCTGCTGGAGGAATTTTGCTTAGAGAAAAACAGGAAATCCATCATTTCAGGGGGTGAGAAAGGAAACATTTTCTTCTGTTCAGAGCAAGATTGTCAGTCTTTTGCACTTGGCTCAAATCAGGAAGAAAATATACACTCACAAGCAAGCTTTTAACTGAAAGGTTAGCTTTTCTGCAAAGTCTGAATACTACCCGAATCACAGGAAGTTCAAACAGTCTATAGGCACAGGCTTCAGAGATCTGGATAAAGTTACAAGGCTATTAAAAAATGCTATGGGCTTTAGATTTTGACAGAGTTCAAAGCTGATACTTTCATTTGAAAGTGTAATTTTCAAGGGAGAAAAGGAATGGCTAAAAGAAAGTAAACAATTTTACTTCACTGATTTTACCGAAAAGTGTTGGCTATATTTAAGAAGACCAAGTATCTGTGACTTTGCAAAAACATTGTTTTAAATGGCATGTGATTAGGTGGCTACAAAAAAAAAAAAAAATGAAAGGCAACTAGAACAGTGTATATTCCAGCCAGTATCTTATATTAACATATTTGAACATCAGCTGTGAGAGGATGGCCAAGCAATTTCTTTCTGTGTGAGCTGCCTCTTCAACATTGGCATTAGGATCTGATTAAAGCTTGGTGAAAAGTCACTGAGTTATTCCGCTTTTGTTCTTTAACTGAAGGGCCAGAGGGTAGAAAGTTTTGATGAAGCTGTGGACCTAGAAAAGAGTTCCTATCAATTTCTACTTCTCCCCAAGTTGTCCGGTCAGGTACAATTTTGTACTTTATCATTCTTCAATTACGGTTGTTTCCTCAGGATGAAGGACGTGACTTTTACGTCTCTATGTAACCCGAATAAATCACAGGGCCTTACGTGACACAATATGTGAATGGAGTTGCATCTAAAAGAATGATAGGGGCTTCCCTGGTGGCGCAGTGGTTGAGAGTCTGCCTGCCAATGCAGGGCACACGGGTTCGAGCCCTGGTCTGGGAAGATCCCACATGCCGTGGAGCAACTGGGCCTGTGAGCCACAATTACTGAGCCTGCGCATCTGGAGCCTGTGCTCTGCAACAAGAGAGGCCATGAGAGTGACAGGCCCGCGCACCGCGATGAAGAGTGGTCCCCGCTTGCCACAACTAGAGAAAGCCCTCGCACAGAAACAAAGAGCCAACACAGCCATAAATAAATAAATAAATAAATAAAAATTAAAAAATGACTAATACTCTCTAAAAAAAAAAACCAAACAAACAAAAAAACCATTAATTTGTTAAAAAAAAAAAAAAATGATAAATTTTGGAAGGCTCAGGCTGGCCCGGAAAATTTACACAGCCCTCTGCACAGAAAGCTTAACAGAAACTTGATACAAGTATCCTCTGGTTTTTGAAAATTCACGAGAGCAGCACTGCCAAGCTCCTTCCCCACGAACTACACTCAGCATGTCAGCGTCAAGCCTCCATAGCTTTGAACTCTTTCTGTGAGCATCTGTGCTTTATCTCAATTATTTTGGCATCCATTAGCAAGATGTGTCCTAAGGTAATTGCTTCTTTGCTTTACGCCATTTTGGCTTGTGAAAAGTTTCATAGGAACACTGTACTTTTGAAGAGCAGGGGGAACCTGTATGTACATATTCCTCTATCCTCAGTTCCTTGGCATAACAACTGCTGAAAATCTTCCCTGCTCTCTCTCATCTACTAGTTCTTTCATTACCATGATGCTCCCTCTGTTCACTTCCTCCTTCCCTGCCCTGTGGCACACTGCCTAGCTCTCTGAGGAAAAGTTATCTCCAGTAGATCTCTTCTCATCCACAGGTCACTCTAGAAGGGCTAGTAATCTAACAGCTTTATTCCCTCCCCTTGGCAAGTGTGGTTCTTTCCTTACCCTGACTACTCTCTTGCAAGAAATTGTCATGAAAACTCTCATTACATTTGAAACACCCAATAGTACCTAGCACATCCCTAAGGTCATTTTAGATGTTTAAAAACTCTTTGCTGGTTGAAAAATGTGCAGATTTTACTAGTTTCTTATTCAGGAACTACTTCTTTCTGCTCCACATTTTTGTCATGCCATATTAGCAAGAAAATGAACTAGCAGTGTACTTTCTGATCTATGAGAAATGTTAAAACAAACTCACATCTTAAGGTACCTAAAATATGATCCATGAGATCAACACTGCAGGGATGTTAAAAGACTATGGAAATATTGTTCTGTATATCAAACTGACAATGGTACCATCCATGGTAACCTGTGCCACAGCCTCTGTCTGAGAATCATGTCCCTCTTTCTGATATCTCTGGGCTAACAGGACATTCACAAATGAAAAAAAAAAATGAATGCAGAATTCACACACAGACATATTTCTATGATGAAAAAAAATACTATTGGATCAATTCTTGATCTTCCACATTAAAAGAAAGTACCAGTGACATAAAGAAACCAAAAATCATTCTTAGAAAAATTAAGGCAATCTGATATTTTTTGGTTGCACATTTGCCTTGAATCACATTTGGCATAGTTCAATAATGCAAAGGTTTGTATTCATTGAACACACTACAAATGAGTGGCAAAAGACAGAATAGAAACAGTTTTGGTGTATGCTTAGAAAAAAATCACAAAGCCATGCTAAGTGGGTCCAGTACAAATCCAGCTGTTCTTTCTCTGCTAGTGAGCAACTGTTTCATTCCTTTTTTTTACCAGTTTCCTATTGTGCTTCTTATAGTGATTTCTCCAGGTTTTTCCCACACCAAGCAACTCTCAACACCAGCTGGGTGTCCTACAACTTGACTCAATTCTGACACTATCTACATGAAGATATCATCACATCCTAGAGGTTAAGGGTTCAGTCACACAAGACTGCCCCCTCCTCATTCAGATGCCAATCACAAGCTCAGGTTATCACTTGTGCTTCTGACCAACTGGCTATACTTCAGAGGTTCCCATGACTCCTTCCTTGGGTTTGTTTAATTCCCTAGAGAGGCTCACAGAACTCGGAGAAACAGTTTACTTACTAGATTATTACCAGTTTATTATAAAAGGATATAACAGCCCAATGGAAGAGATGGATAGGGCTAGGCATGAGGAAAGGGCACAGAGCTTCCATGCCCTCTCTGAGCTGTGCCACTCTCCCCAGACCTCCACGTGTTCACCAACCCAGAGGCTCTCTGAACCCCATCCTTTTGGGGTTTTATGGAGGCTTCATTGGATAGGCATTATTGGTTAATCATTCACCCTCCAGCCCCTTTCCCCTCCCCGGAGGTCAAGGGTTGGGACTGAAAGTTACAACCCTCTAATCACTTGGGTGGTTCTCCTGGCAACCAGCCTCCATCCTTAGATGATTTCCAAATGTCATCTCATTAACATGAGAGACATCTTTTTGGCTCTCATCATTCAGGAAATTCCAAGTGTTTTTTTGTTTTGTTCTGTTTTTTTGTTTTAAAGGCAACTCACACATCTTTTTTTATTAATTTATTTATTTATGGCTGTGTTGGGTCTTCGTTTCTGTGCGACGGCTTTCTCTAGTTGTGGCAAGTGGGGGCCACTCTTCATCGCGGTGCGCGGACCTCTCATTATCTCAGCCTCTCTTGTTGCGGAGCACAGGCTCCAGACACGCAGGCTCAGTAGTTGTGGCTCACGGGCCTAGTTGCTCCGCGGCATGTGGGATCTTCCCAGACCAGGGCTCGACCCCCGTCCCCTGCATTGGCAGGCAGATTCTCAACCACTGCGCCACCAGGGAAGCCCCGAAGTGTTTTAAGAGCTCCCTGCCAGAAGCAGGGATGAAGACCACATATATATTTTTTATTATAAATCACAATATCACACAGGCCTTCTCCCTATTCCCAAGCCCACAGTTCATGTTTGGTCTTCAAAACACCCCTATGAGAAATCTCGCTTTATACTTTCCTGAGATTGAGGGGCATCAACTTCTGTATCTTTCCTCCTCTCCACATCAAAATATCTATCACCACATTTTTACTGCCATTGTATAACCTCAAGAAAGATATCCTCTTCTCCTTTGGTTCATCACCCTACCTTTGTTCTTGATTCCATTTTGACCTATTTCCCCTAAAACTTTGCTCCATCCTTTATACCAGGTGTCATTAACTCAAAGTTTGATATTAGCCTACAGACTTGATTTTTGGTCTGCGTAGAGTTTTGTTTTGGTTTGGTTTTTTAATGCTTTTAGACAGGACACACAGTCTTTTTTAAAACTTTTTTTTATTGAAGTGTAGTTGATTTACAATGTTGTGCTAATTTCTGCTATACAGCAAAGTGACTGTTATACACATATATACATTCTTTTTTTATATTTTTCTCCATTATGGTTTATCCCAGGATACTGAATATGGTTCCCTGTGCTATCCAGGGCACACACGCTTGACTTTGTCTCTACTCCCACTCTTTCCTACTGAATTACATTCACTAGCTTCAGTTATTTAAGCACCTACCCAGACCATAAAGGCATTTGAGCTTCTGACCCCTGCCTTACATCTTCAGGCCTTTTCACTGGCTCCTTTGCCTCTGTTTACATTCTCAGATTCTTCATATCCTAAAAACACAAAATATCTTTTCTCTGGACCTGGCCATCCCCTGAAGGTACTATCTGATTCCCATGCTTCTTTGTACCACTCTATGTCATCACTTTGGCATCCTATGCTATTTCCCATTCACCCTGCTTCTGAGCAAAGAAAATACACACACACACACACATCAAGATTTGGATTCTAAAAGTAAAAGTATGTAATAAATATTAATGAATTATGGACCCAGCTCTTTTACTTTACCAACTTTGAATAATAATTTAACACCTGAGATTCAGCTTGTTAATGAGGATTAATGTCTTTCCTGCATACTGCACAGGGTTGTTTTAACACAGTAAAGGAATAATAATAGATTCTATTATTTATTGTCCGTGGTGTGCCAGGCTCTGTGTTGAGTGATTTACATATATTATGCCATTTACTTTTCACAATAACCAAATGAAGAATATGCCATTATCACCACCACTTTGAAAAATGAAAGTGAAACTTAGGAGTTTAAGTAACTGGCCCAAGCTTACACAATGAGAAAGCAGAAGAGCCACAAAAAATACATAACTCACAGGAAAATATTTGGATATTTCTTTTAAGCCCTGGGTATGAGCAAATTGTTGTAACTATATTAGTCCAGTGTAGAAAGAAATTAACATAGCTGTTAGCACCTTCTGTCCCTTAATGTCATTTAGCTCTATCTAGATGTAGACCCTTACAGTACTTTTCTCAGTATTCTGGAACCACGTAGAACTTCTTTTTTAGTGCTGTGTCTATCTCCCTCCTCCTTCACATTGGCCTTACCATTTCTAAGGGTAGACAAACATGAAAGAGGACATCTGTTTTATCCCTGAGTACAGCCTCTTGCAGGTCCAATGAATGAATTACCACCTGAGAACAGTGCTCTTGTAATTTAACCACAGAGGCATAAATTTCAATTTCTCCTTGTTTCTCTTTCACTAAATTCTAAGAATTACAGCTGATAGGAAAATTGCAGTTATCTGACAATTTTGAATACCTTAATTATAAACTCCAGCCAGGACAGGAAACTTACCAATGAAACTGCTCTGCTCATATAAAACTGTATTAACTAAAAAGGTCAACTTTGTTTTGCTACCTTTTAATTTTTTAAAACACCTATACTGACTCTCACACAAAGAAGCACAAAAGACTTCCAACAGGAAATGAAATGAGTCACCCAAACATCTAAGTCCTTCAGGTATTCTCACCGGATGAAATATCGAGATTGGCAAGGCAGGTGTAAAACATAAGCAAAGTGGCTTGATATCAAGAATGATGGGAAGACCTTCTGCTCCTCTCCCTAAATCTTCTTCCATATTGTTGCCTGGGCTAGAAACGCCTATAAGCCAGGATAAACATTTTCATTCTACATTAAAAGCCAAGGCTGAAAATGTAAAATATCTCAAGAGAGGCAACACATAAACTTACCTTTTTCACACTGATGTAAAAATGACTGATATCAGATCTTTCCGTGAAAGCAGACTTTTAAAGGAGATGGAAAGTTTCGAGAACTGCTTTTATCTCAGCCTTCTTATTTCCCAAAATGATGGATATCTTCACTTGCATTCCTAGACTAGTCAAACTTAGTGACTGGCTACTTTAACAAGCCTCTGAAAGCTCCAAACATGAGGCAAAATGTTGGTTCCATATCAAGATCCTTCTTGCTGCTGTTACCTTATATAAACTGCTCAAGTTCTTGGTCTTAATCCTGATCCTTTGTAGCAGAAACTGTTGGTCTGTGTTTCTGACTCTGTGATGCCCAATTTCTTTGCCTAGGTTCTAAACTTACTATTATTCACTGTGCTCCTTAATATCTGTGTGATTTTTCCAGCCTTGTTTGACCACCTGATTGCCTAGTTTTCATCCCAGATCTGCTCTTTTTGAATGAATCCTCTCTCTGGTCCTATTTCAGACTCCTTGTTCCAGACAGACCATGAGCCTGCTGGCAGTGCCTATCCCCGAATCTATTTCTCCATTTTGCATCAGATATCCAACAAAAGCTTGACTTTTCTACTCTGTATGAAGTAATAATAGGCCCACCATAGAGCAGAGAGGTGTCTACAAATCTGAGTATTTCTTGTCTTACTTTAAAAAAAAGAGAATAATGCTGATAGAAGAAGCAGAGAAGCAGTACCAGGCAGCAGTTAAGCATGGGAACTCTTGAGTCAATCTGCTTTCAAATTCTAGCTTCTCTCTTTACTAGTTTTATGATATTAGGTAGAAAATGAGACCAGTGTGAAGGAGTAAGGAGATGGACACATAACCAGAAAAGAAGTTCTACATGGTTCCAGAATGCTGGGCAATGTACTGTAATAATTTATATCTAGATAGAGGTAAATGTCTTTAAGGGACAGAAGGTGCTTGTAGCTATGTTAATTTCTTTCACACTGGGTTAATATAGCTACAAAATTCAACACGTACTCATACCCAGGGCTTAAAATAAATACACAAATCTACTCAGTCTTAGATTTTTCATGTGTAAAATGATGATAACAATACCATCTACCTCAAAAAGCTGTTGTGAACATTAAATGGTATATTTAGGTGAAATATGTAAGTGCTCGAAAAATGCAGGCTGGTGACAACAGGGTTAATCTCTTTGGTTTTGGCTGAGAAGAAAAATAAATCACAATTCTAAGTGATTACCAAGAAGGTCCGAGGTTGCTTCCAGCTTGTACAACACATGAGTATGTTTAAATTGCAATTGAGGGTACCAAATATTGAGGGTACTCACTATTGAGGCCAAGGCCTCAATGGTTGATTTAAGCAAGATCATCTGCATCTCTTTGTGTTTTACAGTTTGTTGAGTTGTGTTTGCCTAGTTGTTCAAGATTTTATTTTCTCTTCATTCCCACTTTCACTTTAAAGGATTTTGTCCAATATATGGCTTTACTCCAAAGGCATAGTAATGTGTGCCTGTTATTGTACCATTTCCCCAGGGTAAAAAAATATTTGTTTTTGTTTTTTTTAAGATTGCTTGGAGGTAAGGTCAAATATCTTGAATAATATTTGTTATGCAAGGGAATTCAATAAGATGTATATTTTGCTTTCAGGGAACAGATAAGTCAGGTTTCAAAGACCTCCATAAACCCACATATTTTGGATGTTGAATTACACTCTAAATAATGATACTAGCAGGGGTGCAGTGGACAAGAACACTCTTCTTATGCCATCTAACTTTAGAAAAACAAACAAAAATCAGCAGGTTTTCTGGGCCAATGACATTCTCTTTCATCTGGGCAGCCTGACACACATGTATCTCCACAAACAGATTGTCCACCTGGGGAGTGTGAGTAGAGACTCAGCTAATGAGTACACTGAAGACATTCTCACCAGAGAGCAACCTGTGGGGAGGAACAGTCATCTTACCTAATACTGTAGGCACTAAAGAAGAAAACAAAATAAAGCAACCAATGACAACAACAAAAACTCAGGAGAGAGCAAGCTCAATATGGTAAAAGGCAAGCCATTCACTGATTCAGAGTATTGAATCCTTGCCCCACGCCCAGATACAGCCTCCAACAATAAAGAAGTCACACTTTGGATGAATAATATATTGGGGGTTATCAACTTCTAACAAAGCAGCCAATACAAATGGAAAACACAGGGATACACAATTAGAGATGGGATGTCTCGAACTGAGCTAACTATAGTGCCGGTCAGTGACAAGTCTTTAAAGCAACTGTTGGTTTTAGGCAAAGGACACAAGGAGATATCATCAGTAGGGGAGGCAACACAGACTTTGTAATGTTCTTATGAGCAACAACACATTGCAGGAAGAAATGATGTCAGCAATATCATCTTTGAACATGAAGGACAGTGAGATACCTAATAGCTGTTGCCCATTTTAAACCATTCCAATCTCAAAGAAATGTACTTGGGAAGAATTTGGAAAATAAACCTTCCCCAAACCATACTACAATGAGGCAAATACCATTAGAAACAAATTGACTGCTTGGGGCTTGCAACCACCTCTTAGAAACAGTAAAAAGCCCTGGAATCACAAACATTGATATCAATGAACTTTTTTTTTTTTTCAATGAACTTTTGATCTCAAAATATTATGGGGAAGCTCAGCAGCTACTTTCAAATTTTATTTCCCTTCTTCTGTAACTGAACAGAAAAAATATAATTTTTAGAATATTAAAAGGCCCTAGTATGGATTGTAGCATTAGAAATTGACAAATTTCTATTTTTAAAATGAACGTGTCCTTATACAAGAGGCCACAAAAAGAGGAGGTCTGAAATTAATATGGGTTTTTAAAATTGTGGTTAAAAAACACATAACATGAGATTTACCCTCTTAACAGTTAAGTGTATAGTACAGTATTGTTAGCTATAAGCACAGTGATATACAGCAGATCTCCAGAACTCTTTATTCTTGCTTAACTGAAATCCCTCCCCTCAAGCAACACCATTTGCTTTCTATTTCTATGAGTCTGACCACTATAGATACCTCTTATAAGTGGAATCATACAGTACTTGTCCTTCTGTGACTGGCTTATTTCACTTAACATAACATCCTCAAGATTCATCCATGTTGTCACATACAACAGAATTTCTTTCTTTTAATACGGATTTTTTTTTTTTTACTCTCCTGAAACACAGTACCTCTGAAGTATTTAGATTCTGCAAATAAATTTACTTCTAGTCTGAGCACTTCTCATTCAACACCTGTAAGAACTAAGCATGTTTTTGTCCAAGATATTAAATTTTATCATTTTCTATTCAAAGTTAAAATAGCAGTCACCCCTCACTAAAGAGATTAAGATGAATTGACACTTTTGTAAGCTCTTTAATAATAGAGAGACCAACAGAGTGTATACTTTCTCATAGGGATTTAATGAGTGCAATAATCTGGCAATTAAGAGAATAGAGAGTTTTTATAGAATCGCTCTGTTTTTCATTTGATAATGAAAATATATGTGACTATGTGGATTTTCAGAAAACAATTACAAAGATCCCAGAAAAAACATATATGTAGTAGATTAAAGAATATATTGAAAAAAAGAGAGACAGGAAAAGTAGATTAAATAGGTAAGAATGGTATGAAATGTATGCTGCAGCTAACATTTCCAGATGTCATCAATTTTCTATTCATGCTTTTTCTATACTTCCAATGCCAACATCTTAATCAGACCAGGGATTCTGAAAGAAGGGAGCAACTTTGTGACCATTGTACTACAATGTTATGATTCACTGTAGAATATGTTTTACTATTGTAACATTACTATTATCTAAATAATTACCACAATTTGGACTTAATCCACAATCCAGTTAATTAAATATTTATTGAAAATCTTCCATGTACAGAACACAGTATCAGGCACTGTGGAGAGACTAAAAATGATTGAAGAGACAGTTTCTACTGTTAATAGTTTATGGTCTAGACATACAACATATTTTTATTCTGTGGCTTGAGAATAATTAATAAATGCATTAACAGGTATAAAATTATACTAAAATGCCTGACTTTCAGTAGTTGATATATTCTGGAAAATGTATACATAAATTAAATTTTCTCAAATTAAATTACTTTTAGAAGAAAACCAGAGACTTAATTAAAGCAATACTATTTTGAAAAGTTTGATAAAGTAGAGTTACTCCTTGATTTGTCTTGTGCATTAATCCATATTTTCACAAATTGGTCTTGCTTCAAGTGAGGTACAAGTGTACATTAAAAATTGAAACCTAAGTGCTGAGTGGGTACAAAGACACTTGTCAGAAGTAGGATTACTCCAAGAAGATTTTTAAAATATAGGATTCTTTGTTCGGGTCATAAACAAGTTTGTGAGGGTAGAATGGTTAAAAGACATGCTGTAGAATAACATTAGAAATTAGAGGATCATACAACCATGACCCCAGACAGAATTTGGTCTACAGAGATCAGTAGGCCTGTGGTTGGGGAAAGGGGAGAGTGGGAAACACTGATCCCTAGTTGTGAGTGTGACTAATCTTCCGGTCTACAAGAGGCCAGGAAGAAGCTGAAATAGTAGGTGAGTCTTCCCCAACTGTGAAGCCAGGAATGTGCAGTACTTACAGCCTACCTGCTTTAAAATCACTAGCCTCAAGAAATAAACAACACTTCACCATTCAAGACTTATGGGACTGCCATTATGTAGAGAACACCAACAAATGTGCCTCGCCCTAATGAGCTAAAATTGGAAAACAACAAATCCAAAGGACCTAGCACCAGGGAGATGAATATCACTCAGAACAAGTAGAACACATGCCCATCAAAAGAAAACCACTGGGTAATTTGCCAACTAAACAATTGAGTAGACACATTTAAGGAGAGGATAACATCTATTGAGACCCTAATTAGGAAACTAGAAATCAAAAGAACAAATACCTAAAAAAAAGAAAAAAAAAAGAACAAATACCTAAAGCTCAAAGCCAATATGTAAAGAGAAAGAAATTATGGGAAAAAGGTAAGAACATCTGAAGGTAGATACAAGGTGATTTAATATACAAGTAATAACTGTTCCAGAAGGATATCAGGAATAGATGGAAGTGTGGCAATAATCAAGCCAATAATACATAGAGGAAAATTTCCCTGAGCTGAAGAAATATCTAAGCTCACAGACTAAAAGGGCTCATCAAATTCTAGCCAGAATTGGTAATAGAAGACACACATATAAAATTACTGAACTTTGAGTATAAAGAGAAAAATCTAACAAGTTTCCATTCATTCAAGAAATATTTATTAAACATCTACTGTGTCAGTCACTGCTCCACGAATTGGAGAACAGTTCTTCCTTCATGGAGTTGATATACTCAAATCCATTGTCCTCCTCTTTCTCTGTCACACCCTCAGGGAAAGGCCCTAAAACTGGACATTTACAGCTCCATCAATTTCCTACAGTTACCCATACAGTTGAATGTGGCTGGAAAAAAACGTAAGACCATGCTGACAAATTTCACTTAAAATTCATGACCACTAACCTTGAGTGGGTCCCTAATGCTTCCCAATAATTCTACCACATTTTTTCCAATTTAGTTTACATCTCTCCCAGATGACTATTTCACACTTCCAATTTTTTCAAACTTCCAACCACCTTCCTTCCTTCCTTCACTCTCAGCTGAGCACCTTCTTCCTCATTAATTAGGAAAATTGAAGCAATCAGGAGATAATTGCTCCTGATATTGTTATGTGATAATTACCTTGATGCAGTGGTATCTACCAAGCACACTACCAGGAAAACTCTCCAAGAAATCACAGAACAGAAAAGCTCACATGAAAAAAAAATAAGATTTTTTAATCATATGATCTATTAAATTGATTTAAAACAAAACAAGAAGCACAGAAAAAGAAATCTGGCATGTCAGCACACCTAGGATAGGATGTAAGTGATTGGATGAACCACACTAGCTGAATCCTTGGTTACATAATGTTCATATGTCCTGTCCCTCTGTTGCATCAACTTTCCCCATGATGGCATGGTTATGAGGACCAGAGATGAGGTTGGAGGAAGGGGAAGGAGGAAGCACGAACAGAAAGCATCTATGGCTTGCTTTACAAGAAAGATGCAGAAGTGTGTTTGGCTTGGCCAATAGCTGTAGCTCACCAATTACCTTGCTGAACAACTATGGTTTTATCTTTGCTTCTTGGGCAGAGCACATGTGGGGTCAGAGAGGAACTATACTGAGTGCTATCAGTGAATGGCCACTTTAGGGATGACATAGCTGTTAATCCAGATGGTGCATTATGGCACCTTATAATGTGATCTTTCCATTCTTTTCTACCAAAAAGTAACACTCTTGTTTGATCCATCATATATTCCATTTATTCTATCTTTAACATATCTATTTATCTTTAACTTATCTTACTAACATAGTACCTATGTTTAACACATCTTAGAAATTCTATCTGTATTTCACAAGCTATTTACTTACTCATAACTTATACTTACGATACCTCATGGAATTTGTTTGCATCCTGTAAGTTAATTGCTTCCTTATTATTTCATAATTAAAACTGTCAAAACTGTCAGGAGTATGAGATTTCACACTATATTCAAACTCATCAGTTAGTTTTCTGTAATTTATTGTGGCAGAAGATGTGAGGTTTCTGGTCAGAGATTAAAGGGAGTTTATTTCCACAACAATGACAGTAGCCAGATATCATAATTTTCTTACGCCAGTTTCTTGAGCTCCAGTTCCAACAGGGCAATGCAACAAGAGCCAGGTGAAGCCTATACACATAGTGGATTGTATTAGGAGAGGAAACTCAAGTTTAGAGAACCAGAATCTTTTATAATGGGCTACAAGCAGACCTATCCTTTGCCCCATAGGAAGACATTATCTTTATCGTACTGAAGAAGAAATAAATCTGTCCTTTATCCTGGACAGAGAGCATTATCTCTATTTCAAGGTTGTATGCTATAAAACCAACCTTGAAAAAAATGTCTCTATTCTCAAAATATGCAAAAACAAGAGAGACTCATGGAGAATTATCTCCCTCAAAACAATTTTTATGAGTTTTATTGATCCTGTTTGTTCTTCTCATCCTCTGTAGCAGAACTGAATAGTCTCAGCTAATGCATCAAAACACATATTATACCACCTACATCTACATCCTACATCTGTGCCTATATATTCTCCCTTTACTCCATAGGCAGAGGTGAACTATACATGCTCTTATATAAGGCCAGCAACCACATCCTCAATATTCTTTTATTTACCCAAGGGCTTTATTCCTCTCCTGCATCATAAATTATTTCCTGCATCTCTGGATTACCACCATCAGAATAACAAAACTACTGTATTTTTTCAATTAAAAAAACAAGTATTGACTTCACATTTTATTTTAGGTCATCCTTACATCAAAACTCTTCATAGAGTTATCTATACTTATCTCCAATTTATCTTTTCCCATTCTTTTTGTGTTGCATCTTCTTGATGTAGTGATCCCTTTATTATTATGAAATATCTCTTTTTGTCTCTAGTAATTTAACTTGTCTTAAAGTCTGATGTTAATATAACTACTCCAGCTCACGATGGTTATTGTTTTCAGAGTAAATCTTTTCACATTTTATTTGTTTCTTTGATTGTAAAGTGTGTCTCTTGAAAGCAATATATCATTGAATATTGCTTTTTTTATATCCAGCCAGATAATCTCTTTTGATTGGTGTGTTTACTCCATTTACATTTTAAAAAAAATTTTATTTATTTATTTATTTATTTATGGCTGTGTTGGGTCTTCGTTTCTGTGCGAGGGCTTTCTCTAATTGCGGCAAGTGGGGACCACTCTTCATTGCGGTGCGCAGGACTCTCACTATCACGGCCTCTCTTGTTGTGGAGCACAGGCTCCAGACGCGCAGACTCAGCAATTGTGGCTCTTGGGCCTAGTTGCTCCGTGGCATGTGGGATCTTCCCAGACTAGGGCTCAAACCCGTGTCCCCTGCATTGGCAGGCAGATTCCCAACCACTGCGCCATCAGGGAAGCCCCCATTTACATTTAATATAATGACTGATATGGTGGAATTTACATGTGCCATTTTGCCATTTGCTTTCTATGTGTTTCATGTTTTTCTTTTGTTGTTGTTCCTCTATTTCTTTTTTATTGCTTTCTTGGGCAAATTTTTCTATGAAGGGACAAATAGTAGATGTTTTAGGCTTTGAGGATCATATGTTCTCTGTTGAAACTACCCAACTCCACCATTGTAATATGAAAACAGCCATAGATAATACATAAATCAATGAGCATGGCTGTGTTTTAATAAAACTTTATTTATAATATGTGGCCCACAGGCCATAGCTTGCCAAACCTTATGTGAAATACTTTTTACTATGCCATTTTAAGTCCTCTGTAGTATGTATTTTAAAAAATATATATTTAAAGGAATTTTTAAAAATTTTAGTGGTTGCTGTAGGGATTACAGCATACATCTTTAATTTATCTCAATCTATTTTAGGTAGATTTAACTTTAGGTTAATACCAACATAATTTTGGTAAAATATAGCCACTTTGTTCCCATATAGCTCTAACTCTTTTCATTAATTTCTGTAGATCCAGGTTAGCATCAGGTGTCATTTTCTTTTATTCTGCAGGACTCCCCTCAGTATTTCTTATAGGGTAGATCTTTTAGTAATTAATTCTCTCAATTTATATTTCCATCTAGAAAGTCTTTATTTTACTTTCAATTTTGCAGAATAATTTCTCTGGGTATAGAATTCTTGTTTGATAGCTTTAATTTTTTTTTCAGTTCTTTGAATAATTTACTGCCTTCTGGCTTCCATTGTTTCTGATGAGGAGTCTGCAGTTTGTTGTTTCCCTATACAAGATAAGTTGTTTGCTCTTACTGCTTTCAAGGTTTTCTATATTTCAGCAGTTTGACTGTGATTTGTAGATGTGGTTCTTTTTGTGTTTATATTACTTGAGGTTCATTGGATCTATAAGTTACATTGCCCTGTTTTTTTGTAATCATATGGCAAATTTTTGGCCATTATTTTATTAAATATTTTTTCTAGTCTTTTTCTTCTCATCTCTCCTTCTAGGATTCTTATTATGCACAATTTGGGATATGTTGTCCTACAGGTGTCTGAATTCTTTCATGTTTTTCCTATATTTTTCACTCTGTACTTCAGATTTCTTTTGCATTATGGATGCTTCATATTGAGTTCTAGAAGATACATTTAATTTTTTTTCATAGTTTCTACCTCTCTGTTAAGATTTCTATGTTGAACCATTTTTCTTCAAAAGTTTCATTAATTTTTTGGACTTTTTAAAATTTATTTTATTGAAGTATTGTTGATTTACAATGTGTTAATTTCTGCTGTACAGCAAAGTGATTCAGTTATACAAATATATACTTTTTTATATTCTTTTCCATTATCACAGGATATTGAATATAGTTCCCTGTGCTATACAGTAGGACTTTTTTCTTTATCCTTTCTATATATAATAGTTTGCATCTGTTAATCCCAAACTCCTAATCCATCCCTCCCCCCATCCCCCCTCACCCTTGGCAACCACAGGTCTGTTCTCTATGTCTGTGAGTTTGTTTTTGTTTTGTAGATAGTTCATTTGTGTCCTATTTTAGTTAATTTTTGGGACATATTTAAAACAGCTGCTTCAAAGTCCTCAATTATTAAATCCAACATCTGGGCCCACTCAGAGTCAGTTTCTATTGACTATTTTTTTTCCTGAGCATGGGTTGTACTTTGCTATTTCCTTGCATATCTAGTAATATTTTTGCAAAAAATGGGTATTTAAATAATATAGCAACTTTATATTCTTTTTCATTTTTCTCAGGGCTGTTTTTGTTTTAGTAACTACATGGACTTAAATTGTGGACTCTGTCTCCCTCACTGTAGCTACTGATGTTTTCAATTATTTTTCTTTTATATTTAGTCTAACTTTCAAGGTATCACTCCTTTATCTGCATAGCTTAGTGGTCAGCTAATTATTTGGGCAAAGGTTTCATTTAAACATTTTGAGCCTGAAAGGCATCCACCCAATGCCAACCAATCTGTGAGTGGGTTCATGAGTTCATTTAAATTTTCTGTCAATTATCACGTCTCCCGTGGCTTTCATTTTTGGCTGGGCTCTCTGGAGACTTCCTTATACATGTGTAATTTTCCTTTCAACCAGGGATGTGATTGAAACACATTTTCACTTCTCTTGATCTCTCATTTCTAGAATCTTCCCATTAAATTTCTGGCTGGCCCATTAATGATCCCAACTCTGTGGGTTTAGACCAAAGCTGTGGGTTCCTTTTATTTTTCCAAACCTAGGACACCTATATTTGC
This sequence comes from Balaenoptera musculus, assembly GCF_009873245.2. Classification (NCBI taxonomy): domain Eukaryota; kingdom Metazoa; phylum Chordata; class Mammalia; order Artiodactyla; family Balaenopteridae; genus Balaenoptera; species Balaenoptera musculus. Next base: position 81,833,476 of record NC_045806.1, on the reverse strand, counting down.
AGGAAAAGCTATTGAGTTTTTACTCCCTCTCCCCCATAATTAAGTTTCCCTTTTTGGCAGCAAATTTTCTGGTTTTCATGAGTAGTCCCTGAATGTTAAAATACTATTATTCTTGCTGACCAAACAAATTGGTGGAGAAGTGGGGAGTAGATCTTCCCCAGGTAAGGAGACCATAAACTTATCCCTGCTTTTACAAAAAGGTCTTGCAGTTTTTCAAGAATAAACACTTCTCAATTTCTTGTTACATTGCTCAATTTCCAGTGCCCTAAAATGTTTGTTTTGACTATATTTTCAGTCTTGTATTTTGCAGAGAGAAATCACCAACTTCTTCACACCTCCATAACCAGATGTCCCTCTAACATTCTCTTTGACAGCTTTAATTAGGATTTTGACCTCAATACTCCATCAAAATTTGTCTAAGTTGCCAATAGTCACAACATTGCTAAATCCAATTTTCAGTCCAAATCTTTCTTGACCCATAAGCAGCATTTGACATCATTAGTCACTTTCTCCTTCTTGAAACACTTTATTTGATCTCTTGAGCAACAGTCTTCTCTTTGGAAATTCACTTGCATCACTGGTTATTCCTTATCAGTCTTCTTGGTGTACTAATTCTAATCTTCATGACCGTTAAATATTGGGTGACCAGAGGGCTCAGTCCTCAGATTGCTTATCTTTTTGATCTACCATCACTGCCTGGATGGTCTCAGCTTATCTCATGGCTTTAATAGAACCTAGACATTGAAGATCTCCAAATTTTGTCAACTTTCTCTAACCAGGAAAAATGAGGAAAATGAAAAATATAAAACAATAATATAAAATAAATTTTTAAAATAAAGATGATTGCAATAGAATCAAGTATATCAGTCACTATATTAAGTGTGAATACAGTGACTTCTCCCCTTAAAAGGCTCAAAGTGGTGGATTGGAATGAATTAAAAAAACACATCTCACTAAGATGTCTTACAGGAAACATTCTTAAAACAAAGTAATAATGAAAGGATAAAAATAAAGCAATGGGCAAGAGGATGTCAGAAAAATGCTAAAATAACCAAGAGTAACATTATTAAAAAATAAAAAGTAGAATTTAACTTTAAAAGCATCAAGTAGAGTAAAAAGTATGGTTAATATAAAAGGTGAAATTTACAAAAAAGATATATCAGTCATATAATTCTTTGCAATGTAAAAGATAAATTTATTAAACAAAACTTGTTATAAATTCAATAAGCAATTATTTTAAAAATAAAACTATAGTAATAAGTATCAATATATCTCTTTCAGAGGTAGACATATTAATAGGCCAAAAAAAAGTTAATGTTATATCATAATATTATAATGCCTTTCACTATATATAGTATGTATAGAACTTCATCTCCCTCAAATAGAGAGCTTTTTTTCACATGTCCATTGAATATTTTTAAAAATCATATATTTGCCCCAAAATACAAAATGTAAGTCCTTCAAAAGATACTATGTGCAAGCCACATTTTCTGTCATAATCCAACAAACTAGAAACAAATTTTAACACAAGTTACAGGAAGCCCCTTCACTGGCAGAGATGGGGGGTGGCAGGGGGGAAGCTTCAGAGCCACAGAAGAGAGCACAGCAACAGGGGTGCAGAGGGCAAAGTGGAGAGATTCCCGCACAGAGGATCAGTGCCAACCAGCATTCATGAACCTGAGATGCTGATCTGCTCACCCGGTGGGGCGGGTGAGGCCTGGGAGCTGAGGCTCTAACTTTGGAGGGCAGAGCCCAGGGAGAGGACTGGGGTTGGCTGCGTGAACACAGCCTGAAGGGGGCTAGTGTGCCACTAGCAGGGAGGGAGTCCGGGAAAAAGTCTGGAACTACTTAAGAGGCAAGAGATCATTGTTTTGGTGTGCATAAGGACAGGGGTTTAAGAGCACCACCTAAAAGAGTTCCAGAGATGGGTGCAAGCCACGGCTATCAGTGCGGACAACAGAGATGGGCATGGAACACTAAGGCTGCTGCTGCAGCCACCAAGAAGCCTGTGTGCAAGCACAGGTCACTATCCACACCTCCCCTCCCCGGAGCCTGTGCAGCCTGCTACTGCCAGGGTCCCATGATCCAGGGACAACTTCTCCAGGAGAACACACAGTGTGCCTCAAGCTGTTACAATGTCACACCACCCTCTGCCACCACAGGCTCACACCGCATTCCGTACCCCTCCCTCCCCCCGGCCTGAGTGAGTCAGAGCCCCCTAATTGGCTGCTCCTTTAACCCCGTCCTGTCTGAGCAAACAACAAATGCCTTCAGGCGACCTATACTCAGAGGCAGGAACAAATCCAAAGCTGAACCCCAGGAGCTGTGCGAAAAAAGAAGAGAAAGGGAAATTTCTCCCAGCAGCGTCAGAAACAGTGGATTAAATCTCCACAATCAACTTGATGTATCTTGCATCTCTGGAATACCTGAATAGATAATGAATCATCCCAAAATAGAGGCAGTGATCCTTGGGAGCAACTGTAGACTTGGGATTTGCTTTCTGCATCTAATTTGTTTCTGGTTTTATGTTTATCTTGTTTAGTATTTAAAGGTTATTATCATTGGTAGATTTCTTTATTGATTTTTTTTGTATATATAGAGATTTTTTTTTCCTTTTTCTCTTTTTGTGAGTGTGTAAGTGTATGCTTCTTTGTGGGATTTTTTCTGTATAGCTTTGCTTTTGCCATTTGTCCTAGAGTTATGTCTGTCCGTTTTTTCTTTTGTTTGTTTGTTTTTTAGTATAGTTTTACTGTGTGTTATCATTGGTGGATGGTTTTCTTTTTTTGGTTTGGTTGCTCTCATCTTCCTCTTTTTTTTTTTAATCCTTTTAAATTTTTTTATTTTTAATAATTTTTATTTTTTGGTCTAATAACTTTATTTTATTTTATCGTTTTCTTTCTTTCTTTTTCCCTTTTCTTCTGGGCCATGTGGCTGACAAGGTCTTCGTGCCCTGGCTTGGTGTGAGACCTGTGCCTCTGAGGTGGGAGAACCAAGTTCGAGACAATGGTCTACCAGAGACCTCCTGGCTCCAGATAATATCAAATGGCGAAAACTCCCCCAGAGATCTCCATCTTAACACTAAGACCCAGCTCCGCTCAAAGACCAGCATGCTACAGTGCTGGACATCCTATGCCAAACAACTAACAAGACAGGAACACAATCCCACCCATTAGCAGAGAGGCTGCCTAAAATCATAATAAGGCCCCAGACTGAAAAACACACCACCGTATGCGGTTCTGCCCACCAGAAAGACAAGATCCAGCCTCATCCACTAGAACACAGGCACCAGTCCCCTCCACCAGGAAGCCTACACAGCCAACTGAACCAACCTTACCCACTGGGGGCAGACAGCAAAAACAACGGGAACTATGAACCTGCAGCTTGCGAAAAGGAGACCACAAACAAAGTAAGTTAAGCAAAATGAGAAGACAGGGAAACACATAGCAAATGAAAGGAGCAAGGTAAAAGCCCACCAGAGCAAACAAATGAAGAGGAAATAGGTAGTCTACCTGAAAATTAATTCAGAGTAATGATAGCAAAGATGATCCAAATTCTTGGAAATAAAATGGAGAAAATACAAGAAACATTTAACAAGGAGCTACAAGAACTAAAGAGCAAACAAACAATGAGGAACAACAAAATATATGAAATTAAAAATACTCTAGAAGGAATAAATAGCAGAATAACTGAGGAAGAAGAACGGAGAAGTGACCTGGAAAACATAATGGTGGAAATCACTACTGCAGAGCAGAAAAAAGAAAAAAGAATGAAAAGATTGCAGACAGTCTCAGAGACTTCTGGGACAACATTAAATGCACCAACATTCAAATGATTGGGGTCCCAGAAGAAGAAGAGAAAAAGAAAGGACTGAGAAAATATTAGAAGAGATTATAAATGAAAACTTCCTAACATGGGAAAGGAAAGACTCAATCAAGTCCGGGAAGCCCAGAGAGTCCCATACAAGATAAATCCAAGGAGAAACGTGCCAAGACACATATTAATCAAACTATCAAAAATTAAATACAAAGAAAAAATATTAAGAGCAGCGAGGGAAAAACAACAAATAACATACAAGGGAATCCCCATAAGGTTAACAGATAATCTTTCATCAGAAACTCTGCAAAACAAAAGAGAGTGGCAAGACATATTTAAAGTGATGAAAGGGAAAAATCTACAACCAAGTTTACTCTACCCAGCAAAGATCTCATTGACATTCGATGGGGAAATTAAAAACCTTACAGACAAGCAAAAGCTAAGAGAATTCAGAACCACCAAATTGGCTTTACAAAAAAAGTTAAAGGAACTTCTCTAGGCAGGAAACACAAGTGAAGGAAAAGACCTACAATTACAAACCCAAAACAATTAAGAAAATGGTAATAGGAACATACATATCAATAGCTACCTTAAATGTAAATGGATTAAATGCTCCCACCAAAAGACATAGACTGGCTGAATGGATACAAAAACAAGACCGGTATATATGCTGTCTACAAGAGACTGACTTCAGACCTAGTGACACATACACACTGATAGTGAGGGGATGGAAAAAGTTATTCCATGCAAATGGAAAGCAAAAGAAAGCTGGAGTACCAATTCTCATATTAGACAAAAGAGACTTTAAAACAAAGACTATAAAAGGAGACAAAGAAGGACACTACATAATGATCAAGGAATAAATCCCGGAAGAAGACATAACAATTGTAAATATTTATGCACCCAACATAGGAGCACCTCAATACATAAGGGAAATACGAACAGCCATAAAAGGGGAAATCAACAGTAACACAATCATACTCGGGGACTTTAACACCCCACTTTCACCAATGGAAAGATCATCCAAAATGAAAATAAATAAGGAAACACAAGCTTTAAATGATACATTAAATAAGATGGACTTAATTGATATTTATAGGACATTCCATCCAAAAACAACAGAATAAACTTTCTTCTTAAGTGCTCAAGGAACATTCTCCAGGATAGATCATGTCTTGGGTCACAAATCAAGCCTTGGTAAATTTAAGAAAATTGAAATCATATCAAGTATCTTTTCTGACCACAATGCTATGAGACAAATTATCAATTACAGGAAAAAATCTGTAAGAAATACAAACACATGGAGGCTAAAGAACACACTACTTAGTAACCATGAGATCACTGAAGAAATCAAAGAGGAAATCAAAAGTTACCTAGAAACAAATGACAATGAAAACACAGTGACCCCAAACCTATGGAATGCAGCAAAAGCAGTTCTAAGAGGGAACTTTAGAGCAATACAATCCTACCTCAAGAAACAAGAAACATCTCAAATAAACAACCTAACTTACACCTAAAGCAATTAGAGAAAGAAGAACAAAAAAACCCCAAAGTTAGCAGAAGGAAAGAAATCATAAAGACCAGATCAGAAATAAATGAAAAAGAAATGAAGGAAACGATAGCAAAGATCAATAAAACTAAAAGCTAGTTCTTTGAGAAGATAAAAAAAAAATTGATAAACCATTAGCCAGACTTATCAAGAAAAAAAGGGAGAAGACTCAAACCAACAGAATTAGAAATGAAAAACGAGAAGTAACAACTGACACTGCAGAAATACAAAGGATCATGAGAGATTACTACAAGCAACTATATGCCAATAAAATGGAAAACCTGGAAGAAATGGACACATTCTTAGAAATGTACAACCTTCGACTCTGAACCAAGAAGAAATAGAAAATATGAACAGATGACTCACAAGCACTGAAATTGAAACTGTGATTTAAAATCTTCCAACAAACAAAAGCCCAGGACCAGATGGCTTCACAGGTGAATTCTATCAAACATTTAGAGAAGAGCTAACACACATCCTTCTCAAACTCTTCTAAAATATTGCAGAGGAAGGAACACTCCCCAACTCATTCTACGAGGCCACCAGCACCTTGATACCAAAACCAGACAAAGATGTCACAAAGAAAGAAAACTATAGGCCAATATCACTGATGAAATAGATGCAAAAATCCTCCACAAAATAGCAGCAAACAGAATCCAACAGCACATTAAAAGGATCATACACCATGATGAAGTGGGGTTTATTCCAGGAATGCAAGGATTCTTCACTATACGCAAATCAATCAACGTGATACACCATATTAACAAATTAAAAGGAGAAAAACCATATGATTATCTCAATAGATGCAGAGAAAGCTTTCGACAAAATTCAACACCCATTTATGATAAAAAACCCTCCAGAAAGTAGGCATAGAGGGAACTTTCCTCAACATAATAAAGGCCATATATGACAAACCCAGAGCCAACATCATCCTCAATGGTGAAAACCTGAAAGCATTTCCACTAAGATGAGGAACAAGACAAGGTGTCCCACTTTAACCACAATTATTCAACATAGTTTTGGAAGTTTTAGTCACAGTAATCAGAGAAGAAAAAGAAATAAAAGCATTCCAAATTGGAAAAGAAGAAGTAAAGCTGTCACTGTTTGCAGATGAAAAGATACTATACACAGAGAATCCTAAAGATACTACTAGAAAACTACTAGAGCTAATCAATGAATCTGGTAATGTAGCAGGATACAAAATTAATGCACAGAAGTCTCCTGCATTCCAATATGCTAATGATGAAAAATCGGAAAGTGAAATTAAGAAAACACTCCCATTAACCATTGCAACAAAAAGAATAAAATATCTAGGAATAAACCTACCTAAGGAGACAAAAGACCTGTAGGCAGAAAATTATGACACTGATGAAAGAAATTAAAGATGATACAAATAGATGGAGAGATATACCATGTTCTTAGTTTGGAAGAATCAACATTGTGAAAATGACTCTACTACCAAAAGCAATCTACAGATTCAATACAATCCCTATCAAACTACCACTGGCATTTTTCACAGAGCTAGAACAGAAAATTTCACAATTTGTATGAAAACACAAAAGACCCCGAATAGCCAAAGCAATCTTGAGAAAGAAAAACGGAGCTGGAGGAATCAGGTGCCCTGAATTCAGAGTATACTAAAAAGCTACAGTAATCAAGACAGTATGGTACTGGCACAAAAACAGAAATATAGATCAATGGAACAAGATAGAAAGCCCAGAGATAAACCCACACACATATGGTCACCTTATCTTTGATAAAGGAGGCAAGCATATACAGTGGAGAAAAGACAGCCTTTTCAATAAGTGGTGCTGGGAAAACTGGACACCTACATGTAAAAGAATGAAACTAGAACACTCCCTAACA
>NC_045806.1:80202331-80362978 GCF_009873245.2 Balaenoptera musculus | reverse complement strand
TCTTTCTATTTTTCTCCCTTTTACTCTGAGCCGTGTGGACGAAAGGCTCTTGGTGCTTCAGCCAGGCATCAGGGCCGTACCTCGGAGGTGGGAGAGCCAACTTCAGAACACTGGTCCACAAGAGACCTCCCAGCTCCACGTAATACCAAACGGCAAAAATCTCTCAGAGATCTCCATCTCAACATCAAGACCCAGCATCACTCAATGACCAGCAAGCTACAGTGCTGAACACCCTATGCCAAACAACTAGCAAGACAGGAACACAGCCCCATCCATTAGCAGAGAGGCTGCCTAAAATCATAATAAGGCCACAGACACCCCAAAATACACCACCAGACGTGGACGTGCCCACCAGAAAGTCAAGATCCAGCCTCATCCACCAGAGCTCAGGCACTAGTTCCCTCCACCAGGAAGCCTACACAACCCACTGAACCAACCTTAGCCACTGGGGACAGATACCAAAAACAACGGGAACTACAAACCTGCAACCTGTGATAAGGAGACCCCAAACACAGTAAGATAAGCAAAATGAGACGACAGAAAAACACACAACAGATGAAGGAGCAGGGTCAAAAGACACTAGACTTAACAAATGAAGAGGAAATAGGTAGTCTACCTGAAAAAGAATTCAGAATAATGATAGTGAGGATGATCCAAAATCTTGGAAATAGAATAGACAAAATGCAAGAAACATATAACAAGGACGTAGAAGAACTAAAGAGGAATCAAGCAATGATGAAAAACACAATAAATGAAATTAAAAATACTCTAGATGGGATCAATAGCAGAATAACTGAGGCAGAAGAAAGGATAAGTGACCTGGAAGATAAAATGGTGGAAATAACTACTGCAGAGCAGGATAAAGAAAAAAGAATGAAAAGAACTGAGGACAGTCTCAGAGACCTCTGGGACAACATTAAACGCACCAACATTCGAATTATAGGGGTCCCAGAAGAAGAAGAGAAAAAGAAAGGGACTGAGAAAATATTTGAAGAGATTATAGTTGAAAACTTCCCTAATATGGGAAAGGAAATAGTTAATCAAGTCCTGGAAGCACAGAGAGTCCCATACAGGATAAACCCAAGGAGAAACACGCCAAGACACATATTAATCAAACTGTCAAAAATTAAATATAAGGAAAACATATTAAAGGCAGCAAGGGAAAAAAAACAAATAACACACAAGGGAATCCCCATAAGGTTAACATCTGATCTTTCAGCAGAAACTCTGCAAGCCAGAAGGGAGTGGCAGGATATACTTAAAGTGATGAAGGAGAAGAACCTACAACCAAGATTACTCTACCCAGCAAGGATCTCATTCAAATGTGATGGAGAAATTAAAACCTTTACAGACAAGCAAAAGCTGAGAGAGTTCAGCACTACCAAACCAGCTTTACAACAAATGCTAAAGGAACTTCTCTAGGCAGGAAACACAAGAGAAGGAAAACACCTACAATAACAAACCCAAAACATTTAAGAAAATGGGAATAGGAACATACATATCAATAATTACCTTGAATGTAAATGGATTAAATGCTCCCACCAAAAGACACAGGCTGGCTGAATGGATACAAAAACAAGACCCATATATATGCTGTCTACAAGAGACCCACTTCAGACCTAGAGACACATACAGACTGAAAGTGAGGGGATGGAAAAAGATATTCCATGCAAATGGAAATCAAAAGAAAGCTGGAGTAGCAATTCTCATATCAGACAAAATAGACTTTAAAATAAAGAATATTACAAGAGACAAAGAAGGACACTATATAATGATCAAGGGATCGATCCAAGAGGAAGGTATAACAATTGTAAATATTTATGCACCCAACATAGGAGCACCTCAATACATAAGGCAAGTACTAACAGCCATAAAAGGGGAAATCGACAGCAACACAATCATAGTAGGGGACTTTAACACCCCACTTTCACCAATGGACAGATCATCCAAAATGAAAATAAGTAAGGAAACACAAGCTTTAAATGATACATTAAACAAGATGGACTTAATTGATATTTATAGGACATTCCACCCAAAAACAACAGAATACACATTTTTCTCAAGTGCTCATGGAACATTCTCCAGGATAGATCATATCTTGGGTCACAAATCAAGCCTTGGTAAATTTAAGAAAATTGAAATCGTATCAAGTATCTTTTCCGACCACAACGCTATGAGACTCGATATCAATTACAGGAAAAGATCTGTAAAAAATACAAACACATGGAGGCTACACAATACATTACTTAATAATGAAGTGATTACTGAAGAAATCAAAGGGGAAATCAAAAAATACCTAGAAATAAATGACAATGGAGATACGACGACCCAAAACCTATGGGACGCAGCAAAAGCAGTGCTAAGAGGGAAGTTTATAGCAATACAAGCCTACCTCAAGAAACAGGAAACATCTCGAATAAACAACCTAACCTTGCACCTAAAGCAATTAGAGAAAGAAGAACAAAAAAACCCCAAAGCCAGCAGAAGGAAAGAAATTATAAAGATCAGGTCAGAAATAAATGAAAAAGAAATGAAGGAAACAATAGCAAAAATCAATGAAACTAAAAGCTGGTTCTTTGAGAAGATAAACAAAATTGATAAACCATTAGCCAGACTCATCAAGAGAAAAAGGGAGAAGACTCAGATCAATAGAATTAGAAATGAAAAAGGAGAAATAACCACTGACACTGCAGAAATACAAAAGATCATGAGAGATTACTACAAGCAACTCTATGCCAATAAAATGGACAACCTGGAAGAAATGGACAGATTCTTAGAAATGCACAAACTGCCGAGGCTGAACCAGGAAGAAATAGAAAATATGAACAGACCAATCACAAGCACTGAAATTGAAACTGTGATTAAAAACCTTCCAACAAACAAAAGCCCAGGACCAGATGGCTTCACAGGTGAATTCTATCAAACATTTAGAGAAGAGCTAACACCTATCCTTCTCAAACTCTTCCAAAATATTGCAGAGGGAGGAACACTCCCAAACTCATTCTACGAGGCCACCATCACCCTGATACCAAAACCAGACAAAGATGTCACAAAGAAAGAAAACTACAGGCCAATATCACTGATGAACATAGATGCAAAAATCCTCAACAAAATACTCGCAAACAGAATCCAACAGCACATTAAAAGGATCATACACCATGACCAAGTGGGGTTTATCCCAGGAATGCAAGGATTCTTCAATATACGCAAATCAATCAATGTGATACACCATATTAACAAATTGAAGGAGAAAAACCATATGATTATCTCAATAGATGCAGAGAAAGCTTTCGACAAAATTCAACACCCATTTATGATAAAAGCCCTGCAGAAAGTAGGCATAGAGGGAACTTTCCTCAACATAATAAAGGCCATATATGACAAACCCACAGCTAACATTGTCCTCAATGGTGAAAAACTGAAACCATTTCCACTAAGATCAGGAACAAGACAAGGTTGCCCACTCTCACCACTGTTATTCAACATAGTTTTGGAAGTGTTAGCCACAGCAATCAGAGAAGACAAAGAAATAAAAGGAATCCAAATCGGAAAAGAAGAAGTAAAGCTGTCACTATTTGCAGATGACATGATACTATACATAGAGAATCCTAAAGATGCTACCAGAAAACTCCTAGAGCTAATCAATGAATTTGGTAAAGTAGCAGGATACAAAATTAATGCACAGAAATCGCTTGCATTTCTATACACTAATGACGAAAAATCTGAAAGTGAAATTAAGAAAACACTCCCGTTTACCATTGCAACAAAAAGAATAAGATATCTAGGAATAAACCTACCTAAGGAGACAAAAGATCTGTATGCAGAAAATTATAAGACACTGATGAAAGAAATTAAAGACGATACAAATAGATGGAGAGATATACCATGTTCCTGGATTGGAAGAATCAACATTGTGAAAATGACTCTACTACCCAAAGCAATCTACAGATTCAATGCAATCCCTATCAAACTACCACTGGCATTTTTCACAGAACTAGAACAAAAAATTTCACAATTTGTATGGAAACACAAAAGACCCCGAATAGCCAAAGCAATCTTGAGAACGAAAAATGGAGCTGGGGGAATCAGGCTCCCTGACTTCAGACTATACTACAAAGCTTCAGTAATCAAGACAGTTTGGTACTGGCACAAAAACAGAAATATAGATCAATGGAACAGGATAGAAAGCCCAGAGATAAACACACACACATATGGTCACCTTATCTTTGATAAAGGAGGCAAGCATATACAGTGGAGAAAAGACAGCCTCTTCAATAAGTGGTGCTGGGAAAATTGGACAGCTACATGTAAAAGTATGAAATTAGAACACTCCCTGACACCATGCACAAAAATAAACTCCAAATGGATTAAAGACCTAAGTGTAAGGCCAGACACTATCAAACTCTTAGAGGAAAACATAGGCAGAACACTCTATGACATACATCACAGCAAGATTCTTTTTGACCCAGCTCCCAGAGAAATGGAAATAAGAACACATATAAACAAATGGGACCTAATGAAACTTAAAAGCTTTTGCACAGCAAAGGAAACCATAAACAAGACCAAAAGACAACCATCAGAATGGGAGAAAATATTTGCAAATGAAGCAACTGACAAAGGACTAATCTCCAAGATTTACAAGCAGCTCATGCAGCTCAATAACAAAAAAACGAACAACCCAATCCAAAAATGGGCAGAAGACCTAAATAGACATTTCTCCAAAGAAGATATACAGATGGGCTACAGACACATGAAAGAATGCTCAACATCATTAATCATTAGAGAAATGCAAATCAAAACTACAATGAGATATCATCTCACACCGGTCAGAATGGCCATCATCAAAAAATCTAGAAACAATAAATGCTGGAGAGGGTGTGGAGGAAAGGGAACACTCTTGCACTGTTGGTGGGAATGTAAATTGATACAGCCACTATGGAGAACAGTATGGAGGTTCCTTAAAAAACTACAAATAGAACTACCATACGACCCAGCAATCCCACTACTGGGTATATACCCTGAGAAAACCATAGGTCAAAAAGTGTCATGTACCACAATGTTCATTGCAGCTCTATTTACAATAGCCAGGACCTGGAAGCAACCTAAATGTCCATCGACAGATGAATGGATAAAGAAGATGTGGCACATATATACAATGGAATATTACTCAGCCATAAAAAGAAATGAAATGGAGGTATTTGTAATGAGGTGGATGGAGTTAGAGTCTGTCATACAGAGTGAAGTAAGTCAGAAAGAGAAAAACAAATACAGTATGCTAACACATATATACGGAATCTAAGGGAAAAAAAAAAAGGCCATGAAGAACCTAGTGGCAAGACGGAATAAAGACACAGACCTACTAGAGAATGGACTTGAGGATATGGGGAGGGGGTGGGGTGAGATGGGACAGGATAAGAGAGTGTCATGGACATATATACACTACCAAATGTAAAACAGATAGCTAGTGGGAAGCAGCCACATAGCACAGGGAGATCAGCTCGGTGCTTTGTGACCACCTAGAGGGGTGGGATGGGGAGGGTGGGAGGGAGGGAGATGCAAGAGGGAAGAGAAATGGGAACATATTGTATATGTATAACTGATTCACTTTGTTATAAAGCAGAAGCTAACACACTATTGTAAGGCAATTATACTTCAATAAAGATGTTTATTAAAAAAAAAAAAAAAAAAAAAAAAGAAATATTAGTATAATGAATCCTCATGTATCCGTCACCTAACTTCAGTTGTTATCACTGTTCTGCTATGCTTGATTTATCTATCCCTTCTCCACCAACATTTCATTCTGCTTGTTTGTGTTGGAGCATGTCAAAACAAATTTCAGCTATGATATCATTTCAACCATATATGCTTCATAATATATCTTTAACAGACAAGACTTTAAAAATTATAATCACAATATCATTATCATCCCAAGAAAAGTAACAATAATTTGTTAATGTCATCTAATATGTTTGTGTTTACTTTTCCACAATGACCTCAAACATGTCTTTTTACCATTGGTTTGTTTGAATCAGGATCCAATCAAGGTCACATTGAAGTTGTTGATATGTCTCTTTGATCTATTTTAATCAATAAAAATTTCCCCTCACCCTTTTCTCCCCCATGCCATTTATTTGTTGAAAAATCTGAGTCGATTACAGGACATAGCAATGTTATTTGCAAAATTAGTTAGAAACAATTACATTTTCTGGAGAATGGGCTTAATGTCTTTCAATGTGTAGATAGGTTGTGAAAGACCTGGGAAGGAACACTCTGAAAAATAATTTTTAACCTATCATTTAATATTAAAGCAGACTATGCTGTATTAGTTATTTATTATTGTGCATCAGTCTAAAACTTATGAGGTGAAAACAACAAGGATATTATCTCCTACAGTTTCGGGGGGTTCAGGAATTTGGAAGCAGCTCAGCTGGGTGCTTGCTCAGGATCTCTCAGGAGGTTGCGGTCAAATCATTGGCGACGGCTGCAGCTTCTGAAGACTTGACTAGGGCTATAGGATTCTCTTCCAAGATGGCTCAGTCACATGGCTGTTGGCAGAAGGCTACAGTTCCTTGCCACCTGGATGTATCCATGGCTTCCCCAGCATGAGTGCTCTGAGGAGGAAGTGGCTAAGACAAAAGTCATAGTCTTTTGTAACCTCATCTTGAAAGCTGCATACCATTACTTCTGTGATGTACTATTGGTCATACAGACCAACTCTGGTACAATCTGGGAGGGGAGTGTGAATACCAGAAGGTAAGCAACACTGGGGACCACCTTGGTGGCTGGCTACCTAAATGGGCAGTAAAGAAGAAATAAATTGACTTATTCTATCACTGATCTTAGAAGTAATGTAATTTCTTTCCTTGTGGTAGGCCCCAGGATAGGGTACTGATATGACAGTATTAATGGAAAACCTTTGTTTTCAAATTCCATTCACATTTTATGTATGGTAGGAAAGTACTTTTTGTCATATGAGCATTTCTGACACTGTAGTTAGTGAAAGGATGCAGCTGTCTTCAACATAAGAAACAATAACCTCTAAGGACCCTTCCAACTCTACAAGCCTGCTTTTCTATGACGTAGTCCCAGGAATAATAATCTTTTTTAAAAAAATTTTATTTTATTGAAGTATAGTTGATTTACAATGTTTTGTTAATCTCTGCTGTACAGCAAAGTGATTCAGTTATACATGCATATACATTTTTTTCATACTTTTCCATTATGGTTTATTGCAGGATATTGAATATAGTTCCCTGTGCTATAGAATAGGACCTTGTTGTTTATCCATTCTATATATAATAGTTTGCATCTGCTAATCCGAAACTCTCAGTCCATCCCTCCCCCACCCCCATCCCCCTTGGCAGCCACAAGTCTGTTCTCTATGTCGGTGAGTCTGTTTCTGTTTCATTGATAAGTTCATTTGTGCCATATTTTAGATTCCACACATAAGTGATATCATATGGTATTTGTCTTTCACTTTATGACTTACTTCACTTAGTATGATAATCTCTAGGTCCATCCATGTTGTTGTAAATGGCATTATTTCATTCTTTTTTATGACTGAGTAATATTCCATTGTATATATGTACCTCATCTTCTTTATCCATTCATCTGTCGATGGACACTTAGATTGTTTCCATGTCTTGGCTATTGTGAATAGTGCTGCTGTGAACATAGGGGTGCATGTATCCTTTTTGAATTATAGTTTTCTCTGTATATAGGCTCAGGATTGGGATTGCTGGATCATATGGCAACTCTATTTTTAGTTTTTTGAGGAACCTCCATACTGTTTTCCATAGTGGTTGCACCAATTTACATTCCCACCAATAGTGTAGGAAGGTTCCCTTTTCTCCACATCCTGTCCATTATTTGTGGATTTTTTTTTTCTGTGTTAACCACTTTACTTAGATTTCATGGTAACCATATGCAGTAGCTACTACTGCAATTTCCATTTTACAGATGGGGATACTGAGGATTGATGACGTCAAACAGAAAGTGGGGACGGGGCAGGGATTGCGAGGAGGAGTCCAATATACCTGGTTCAATCTCTGTGAATTCTGATTTCTGTCCCTTGCCTCTTCTTTTCACTTTTTAAAAAAAATCTTTATTGGAGTATAATTACTTTACAATGTTGTGTTAGTTTCTGCTGTACAACAAAGTGAATCAGCTATATGTATACATATATCCCCATATCCCCTCCCTCTTGAGCCTCCCTCCCACCCTCCCTATCCCACCCCTCTAGGTCATCACAATGCATCCAGCTGATCTCCCTGTGCTATGCAGCAGCTTCCCACTAGCCATCCATTAAACATTTGGTAGTGTATATATGTCAACACTACTCTCTCACTTTGTCCCAGCTTCCACATCCCCCCTGTGTCCTCAAGTCTGTTCTCTATGTGTGCATCTTTATTCCTGCCCTGCCACTAGGTTCATCAGTACCGTTTTTTTAGATTCCATGTATGTGTGTTAGCATACGGTATTTTTCTCTTTCTGACTTACTTCACTCTGTATGATAAACTCTAGCTCCATCCACATCTCTGCATATGGCACAATTTTGTTCCTTCTTATGGATGAGTAGTATTCTGTTGTATATACATACCACATCTTCTTTATCCATTCCTCTATTGATGGACATTTAGGTTGCTTCCATGTCCTGGCTATTGTAAATAGTGCTGCAGTGAACATTGTGGTACATGACTCTTTTTGAATTATGGTTTTCTCAGAGTATATGCCCAGTAGTGGGATTGCTGGTCATACGGTAGTTCTATTTGTGGATTTTTTAATGATGGCCATTCTGACTGGTGTGAGGTGGTACCTCAATGTAGTTTTGATTTGCATTTCTCTAATAATTAACGATGTTGAGCATCTTTTCATGTGCCTGCTGGCTATCTGTATGTCTTCTTTGGAGAAATGTCTATTTAGGTCTTCTGCCCATTTTTCGATTGGGTTGTTTGTTTTTTGCTGTTGAGTTGTATGAGCTATTTATATATTTTGGAAATTAAGCCCTTGTTGGTCACATCATTTGCAAATATTTTCTCCTAGTCCATAGGTTGTCTTTTCTGTTTATTGTAGGAATGATAATCTTATAAGTAGGAGTCAAACCATTAGGATCCCGTGGCATTTCAGGGATGATCTCAGCAACAAAAGTGAATGAACTACTCAGAAAACACAATCATGAGTTATTTGTTAGCATTTTTTAAGCCGTTAAACTTTTCATTAGCACAACATAGTTAATATTCCAGGCATGTATTATTAATGTTATTTTGTCATTATGGAAACAGGAAAAAGAGTACTTGTAGTAATACCATGGATTTCAAAAATGTCATAAGAACAAGAATTATGCATGCATGAATGAGATGTTTGTTTTTTATTGCTTCTTATTTTCACTATATTAATATGCACACTTAGTCATATAAATTTAAGGCATGGCCAAAGGTGGAATACTGTAGATACAATAAAGGTATAATGAACATATTTTATCAGTAAGTATTCACGAGCTATTTTTTCATAATTCAAATAATAAGACATTAGAACTGGATGAGACCTTAAAATGCATATCATTTTATCCCTTAATTTTAAGACTCAGGTAAAGTGATTTACCACAAATCAAAAGGCAAATTTGTAGCTGAACCTTAACTAGAACTGGGAACAAGACTCCTAACTCTTATTCCCGAGATCATTCTAATACATTGTACCACTACTCAAATCACTAAAAACAAGACTTTCAGTACCAGCTATAAAGTTTTAATTCAGTGTAGTTTATCAGGCCAACTACTATAACATCAGCATGAAAACAAAACCAAAATCAATCTAAATTCCAATTTTATTTGAAGCAGTCAAAGAAACACATTACATAAGGGATGAAGAGCCTCTTTTGTCTCTTTTTGACCACTGATATACTGAAGAAATCAGCTGATGGACAAGCACCCAAATACCGATAATCCAAAACAAATTTTTTTTGGTAACTTTTGACTCATATAAGGACTTTGAAGAAATAAAAACAGCATTAAATTCCATTTTAATGATCAGGAACCACAAAACAAAATGATAGAATTTCTATAGAGAAATTATTATTATTATTATTACTTACTCTCCTTGTTTGCAAGGAATGTAAAGCAGCCTGTTGAGGAGCACATACAATAAAGTAATGAGAAAATATAAATAGGAACTATCAGGGCCAAAATAAAATCATGAACAGAAAGTCAAGATTGGGGAAAATCAGGCCATGAGAATTTGCATAACTCCTGAAGTTGAGCTTCAAATTTAGGTCTGAGATTCCTGGAAATCAAAAGGAATAAAGGAACATAGTCATTTTCATGATCCTCAAAAAAGTTTTTAAAGTACCAGTTGGATTCTAAACAAAATTCCACACACATGGAGGTTTCTGTTAGGAATACTGAGAGATACAGTGGACAACCATTTCCATCTACATCAAAATTTGTAGTGAAATTCTTATTGTTTCTTGTGTTCTTTGAAAATTACCCTGATGTTAACACACATTTGACTTGGTGAAGGTTATTTCTGAAGGGCTAAGGTAGCAAAGGCCTTAGACATACCATCCTGATAGCCTAGCTTAATCCAAGAGCAGAATTTAAAATATCCAGAAAAGTGAGGGAACTGAATATCGTTTGAATCATTCCCCATGAATATCATAAAATGTGGTTATGAGTGCTTTAATTAGAAAACCACACAGCTATTATATAAATAATAAATAATTATTATTGGTGTGGTTATAAAATGACAGTAATTTCAAATAACTACTAAAGGATAAATTATATAATAAAAAGGATTGAATAATCTCAGTTCAAGAGATCAGATTATTTTAATAAAACATGAGTGTTGGTGGGGATCGGTGGTGACAGAATAAACACATATTAAGACATCCTGTATAGAGGAGATCAATTCACACATATTTTTGATGTTTGTGGAGATATAGAGGTCAACTTTTAACATGTAAACATAAGCATTTGTAGCATAAATCCAGTAGTGGGCTGTAGCTATCTCTGCATTCAGTTACATCATGTTGGTGACTTGAAATTGGCCATAGTGGGAGTATTTACACCATCAAAATCAGCAATTGGCAAATACTACAAAAACACTACAAATCACAGCTTTTTGGGGAGACCAATTTACTAGAACATCACATAATAATACTACCATATACAACTTCCATATCACTAGATTAAAAAGAGAAAGACAGAAAACAAGCACCAGGAAAACTGGAGAAATGAGGAAACAAATTTAAAAAGCAATGACCATATTAAATCTGGACATATTAAACACTGAAAGTATCAAATAGCATGCCAAAATTAAGACCAAATATATCACTTATCATGGTAAGTGTGAATGGATTAAACCCCCTTAATACAAGACCAATATTTTAAGAATAGATCAGAGAAAGGTTAAAAATAAAGTGAAGAGCAAAGCTATACCAGGCAAATGAAAATGAGAGAAAAGAAAGATTCACAACTTCAACACCAGGCAAAGTAGAATTAAAAGCAAAGAGAATAAAACTACATTGAGAAAACCGATTTTTATGGATAAAGCAATGCTTAAGTATTAAAAAAGACAACATCAAAATATATATAATGCAAAAGTTGTTGACTATAAGGGAAAGTTGACAAAAGCACAACCATCAGGAGAGATTTTAGCATGTGTCTCATAATATTTGACAAATTAAATAGAAATAGAAGAAAGTAATAAGATTAATAATACTATCAATTTGACACACATTTATACTACAGAAAATGCACTTCTTTTCTTTTTTTTTTTCAAGTGTCTACAGAACACTTACCAAAATCGGTCATAAAGGATCTTACTACTTTCCCCAAATTGGAAATTATATAAATCATTCTTTGACAAAAATGCATAAAACCAGATATTAATAGCAGAGTTATAAATTGAAAAAATCAAACCATTAAGCAACTAAAAATCACTCTCCTATAACTATTGTATCTACGAGAAAATCAAGCTTAGCTTAAATCACCATTCAGAAAATATTGCCAGTGAAAACAATACTATCAAAATTTGTGAAGCCAAATCTGTATTCAGAGGAAACTTACTAGTTTTAAATGCATTTATTATTAAACAGGACAGAATGAAAATAACATTCATCTCAAGAGGTTGGAAAAAAGAGCAATCTCCCTTACCCTCAAAAAGAACAGAAAGAAAAGGAAAACTGAGAAAAATTGGATAAATGAATTAAAAATAAAAGCCTATTAAATAAAAAATACACAGTTTTATTGATGAACAATTACAGAGCTATTTTCTTCAAAGACAGCAATAAAATGGACAAACTTTTAGCAAGGCCAAACAAGAAAAAAAAGAAAGCATAAATATGCAATAGTAGAAAGTAAGTACGTGATATAACTACAGGTAGAAATACACTTTTAAAAAAAGTATTAAAAAATCTGAAAATCTCAACATAATGCATGAATATTTAGGGCAATATTAATTATTAAAATCAACCCAAGTAGAGGTAGAAAACTTCATTAAAATTGAGACTTGTTCACAGAAAGCCCCTTGTAGAAAGCCACCTGCCAAGACAATTTCATAGTAAGTTATTTCAATCTTCCAAATAAAAGATCATAGAGAAAGAAAGGAAGCTTCCACAAATTATTCTACAAAGCTAGTATAAATCTGGTGCCAAAATTTGACAGCACAAAAATAGCAAATAACTGTCCAATACCAATTGTAACTATTGGTGCAAAAATCCTAAATGACAAAGCAAATTGAATCCAGTGATATATTCAAAGACTAATATTTGCTGATTAAGTAAATGTTATACCATTAATTCATAGATGGCTCAATATTAAGAAACTAATAATAATTCAAAATAAATCAAAGGAGAAAAATATTTCAACAGATGCTTAAATATCTTTTGGGGGGAGGAATTCGACAGACATTCCTAAAGAAAACCCCTGGTAAAATAGAAATAGAAAGAGAATTTCTTCACATGATAAAAAACTAATGTAAGTCAAACTAGCATCATACTTAATGAGGAAATACCAGAAGCATTCCTATTAAAATTCAAAACGAATAGGATTGTTCACCACTATCTCTATTATTTAACATAATATGGACATGTTTGTCAATGAGTTTCTAAAATATAAATATACAAACCAAATATAAATAAAAAATAGAAAAATTTTATTATTCATAAGTGGTGTAATTCTCTATATGCAAACTCCAGGAAAATGAAGTACAAAACTATGACATTAATATACTAAAATCAATATTTTTAAATATTTTAACAATAATCCATTTGACAATAAAATGAAGGAAAAAATCACAATACTAACCAAAAAAAATCCCCCAATAATAAAGCTAACAAAAACATGTGCACCACCAAATTAAGACAACTACAGAACTCTACTAAAGACATAAAAGAACACTTTAGTAAATGGAGGAACATATTATAGAAAGTATATCTTTATGGAGAGATCCATCTATTCATGCAACACACTCTCAATCAAAACCACTTCATTGTATTTATTATTTATTCAGTATCTATGTGTATGGGGAGAGAGATGTGATGTGACCAGAGCATCTGAGAGTTCATCTGAAAGAATAAACATGAGAAGATATCCAATTAAATTCTGATAAAGAAGAATAAAAAAATGGAAGGAGTTGATTTGTCAACCAGATATAAAAACATATAGAGCTGCAAAAATTGAAATGGGGTGATGCTAGTGCCAAAGTTGAAAGATGAATGGAACAGACACAGCATTTCAAATCAGTGGGGAAGGCATAATTATTCAATAAATAATTCTAAACACCTGAATAACCATTTGCACAAGAGTAAATTCAAGATAAATTGAAGAATAAAATTTACCAAATAATAGATCCTAAAGTATATGAAAAGATAATATATTACAAAAATGTTATTTCAAATTCAGTGGGAAAAGGATGAAATATTTGATAAATGGTTCTGGGACAACTGGCTATCTACATAGAAGAAAATAATGTTAGACTCCTTTCTCAAATTGTATTAAAAAAACACCACAAAAACAGATAGATGAGTTAAATACTAAGTATAAACAAATAAAAATAAAAATCATGGAAGAAAAATAAAGAGACTATGTTTACAGCTTAGAAATCACAAAGACATTGGCAAGGCAGGAGAACCCAAAGTTATATTTAAAAAAAGCAATGTATTTGACCATATAAAAATGAAAATATTTGGTATGAGAAAAAATTCAGTAAGTCAAA
This sequence comes from Balaenoptera musculus, assembly GCF_009873245.2. NCBI lineage: Eukaryota > Metazoa > Chordata > Mammalia > Artiodactyla > Balaenopteridae > Balaenoptera > Balaenoptera musculus. Next base: position 80,348,767 of record NC_045806.1, on the reverse strand, counting down.
AGACAAATTATAGATTTGGGAAAATTCTGGTACTGATGATCACTAAGAGTTAATATCTATCATATATATAAGAACTATTACAAAATGACAAGAAAAAGAAAATATCCCAATAGAAAAATGAAGGATATAAAAAAGCAAATCACAGAAGACTAAATCCTCCCTGCAAAATGTAAATATGCTAAGCTCAGTGGCAGTCAGGGAAAATTTCTTTTTAATCAAAATAATGGGTTACCATATCCCATTAGTTCAAAACACATTTTTTCTCTCAGTTTTTCATTTCTAAAATTGGGATGTGCCTCAGAATTGATGACATTCTGTAGTTGCTGTGGGCCAGGTAATAGTCATGCCATAGTTACCCCCACTGCACTGGCACAAATATGGTTGTTGCTCCCGATACCATGGCTGGAAAAGTGTCACGATCCCTCAATGTTTCACTCAAGCAAATCATTGGAGAAAGAATATGAGTCCTGAACTGTTTTTTGTTTTTGTTTTTGTTTTGGCTGTGCCGTGCAGCTTATGGGATCTTAGTTCCCCGACCAGGGATTGAATCTGGACCGTTGGCAGTGAAAGCGCAGAGTCCTAACCACTGGACCGCCAGGGAATTCCCCTATTTTTTGAAAACCTTGTATTGACGCTTTCTGATATGATCAAGAAGACTCCAGCATCAAGAATTGCAGAATGGGTGTACATGGCTTCAAATAAAATCCCGGTGATGATAGTAAAGCCCTTTTTAAAGAAATGCCTCACCACCAATGTTCTGGATGACACAGAAAAAAAGTGTGCAAATCCATGGGTGATAATAACTCTGACTTGAGAGTGTGCAGAAGAATTGGACTCATGTGGGAAAGTTTTTTTTTTTTTTTAGGGAATACTGTAACCAATTTAGTTCTTTTATAGTTTCTTAAAACATGCACAAGAATAATATACGATAAAATTTTATGTGTAAATATGTCTCAAAGAACTCTTGCAATAAGAATGAAGACTCTAAATAATAAGAAAACATTGTGTTGTATTTAACTGGTAACACTTTTTCTTTCTTAGTGGGGCATAAAGTAATAATGCATCTTTCAATCAAATGCATTTTAAGACTTAATGAAATATATTAATTATTATGTCTCACATATCAGGAAAACGAGATCCTCCTTCCAAAAGGATTTGTATGTTACAATACCATTTTTGTAAAACAAATGATGACCCCAAACTCTTGTATATAATGACAGTTAATATTTATACTACACATACAATGTGCCAGAAATCTTATAAGGAATTTACACGTATGTATTTAGGTGGGTATTACTATGATGCCTGTTTTACCAATGAGGACACTGAGGTATAGAGAGGTAAAGTCACTTGTCCAAGTTCACACAGCTAGTAAATGGCAGAAATGTGATTTCAACATGGACATTTTGGCTCTAGTGTTCATGGTTCCAACAATTCGCCTCCCTCTCCCCTTCCTCTCTCCTCTCTCCCTCTCCTTTCTTCTTCTTTCTCTCTTACACACACACACACACACACACACACACACACACACACACACTTTGTCTTTTTCTGTCTCTCTCTTATGGTGCTTGATTATATGAGCATGGAGAAAACTCTGGAAGGATACACGCTAAATTATTAACGTAGGCTATGGGGGTGAAGGTGATATAGGTGTATGTAAAGCAAAATGAGAAAGAAGAAAAAAGGAAAACTTCATTAAATCTACAGCTGTGTATGATATGGTTTTGTTTATAACATATAAACTTGAATATGTGTGTATACATATAAAACATAATAAATAAATGAAAGGTGATCTAAAGTTATTAAAAGATAGTCCATAAAATAGGTACAAAGGGTCAATGCATATATTTGAATTTGACTAGTCATCAAAAAATCAAATTAAAAAAACAATGTCATATGCTTTTTGCCCATAAAAATTAGCAAAGATGAAGAAGTGAAATATACACTGTTACTAGTAAAGCAGGGAAATAAGAGCCCTTGTATGCTGTGGGTGAATATTTGTTTGGCCCAACATATTTGGTGGAAAATGATAATATAATATTAAAACTTTTGATCCAGGAATTCTATTTCTAGGAATTCTTCTTAAGGTAATAATCAGAGATGATGACAAATATTAGTATTAAAGATGTTCAAAGCAGATTTATCTATCATCTATCTAACTACCTACCTATCTACCTGTCTATCCATCCTTTCATTTATCGAAATATTTATTTGTATTTTGGTACCAGGATTCATATCTAAGTGTTAACTACAATAGCAAAGAAGGAAAAGAAGGAAGAGGAAGGGAAGGAGGAGGAGGATGTGGCCTAAATGCCTAAAAATATGAATGGCTAAGTAGTGGTACATTTATTCAATAGAATGTTATACAATAATTAAAATTACATTCATGGGGGGCAGAGTCAAGATGGCGTACTAGGAGAATGCAGAATTCACATCGCCTCACAACTAGGGCACCTACCAGGCACTGGTGGGGGACCATGGACACCTAAGGGGATGGGAGGAACCCCCAGTGACCGGGTAGGATGAGGGGCATGGGGGGGAGTGAAGGGGGAGGAGAAGTGGAGGTGGGACGGGACTGGTGCCCCTGAAGGTTAGCTGGGGGAGGGGAAGGGATCCCACACCCAAAGGGGGAAATTGGGGAACCACTGGGAGGACAGAGGACCAAAAGGGAGTGTGGCCATGTTTCCTCTGCCCACTTGGGGCCCCAGAAATCTGCTGAGATCCTGGGCCTGGTCTTCTGCCCACTGAGGCCCCCTCCAGCCACGTGGGTCCTGAGGGAGTGGGAAGGAGGGAAGGGGGAGCAAAGGGAAAGAGCGAACCTCAAGGACTGGCATCCCTGAGGGGTGGCTGGGGGAAGGAAGGAGTTCCTACACCCAGCGGGACCCACCTATGGTTAGGGGTCCAGCAGCGAAGGGGAGAGACCCTGGGAGAGACGGTTGGAGAGGGGAACGAAGGAACGAAAGGGAACAGGACCAGTGCTTTCCTTGTCCACTTAGGCACCGGGGAGCCTGTTGGACTCCCGGGCCTAATCCTCTGCCCTTGGAGCCTCCCTCCTGCTATGCAGAATCCAAGCCCTGCCCCTACACCCCCACCCAGGGCCCTACCCCTACACTTGGAGACCCCCCTCTAAAAAGCTGGGCCTAAACCCCACCCACACATCCTCACTCAGGGCCCTACCTCCAAACTCCAGAACTCCACACTGCAGAGGCCCTCCTTTTGACATGCTGCCTCTCCCCTTCTGCGCAGGTCCTAAGCAAAAGCCCCGCCCCACGCTTGAACGTCACCCCACCTAGGCCCCACCTCAAACTAAAACGTCACCCCCACCTGCCTAGGTCCCGCCCCACCCTAAACCCCACCTCTGCCTAAGTTCCACCCCCCGCCTAAACTCCACCCCCATAGCCAAAGCTTTTTTTACTTTTCTTTTTTCCTCTTTATTTATTTTTTATTTCGTTAAAGAATCAATTTTATTTATTTATTTATTTTTGGTTGCATTGGGTCTTCATTGCTGCACACAGGCTTTCTCTAGTTGCAGCAAGCAGGGGCTACTCTTCGTTGCGGTGCACAGGCTCCTCATTTTGGTGGCTTCTCCTATTGTGGAGCACAGGCTCTAGGCGCGCGAGCTTTAGTAGTTGTGGCACGTGGGCTCAGTAGTTGTGGCTTGCGGACTCTAGAGAGCAGGCTCAGTAGTTGTGGCTCACAGGATTAGTTGCTCCACGGCATGTGGGATCTTCCTGGACAAGGGTTCGAACCCGTGTCCCCTGCATTGGCAGGTGGATTCTTAATCACTGCACTACCAGGGAAGTCCCCTTTTCTCCTCTTTTAGATTGGGGTTCTGTTTTACCTTGTTGATTCATTATTCTTGATTCTTTTATATTTTTATTTTTCCTAATAAATCTTTTATTTTTCTAATTTTATTTTATTCTTTATACTTTGTTAGTGATCTCTCCTTTTGGCTTGTTAGCCCCTCCTTTTTTTTTTTTTTTCTTTTTTCTGTTGTGGTTTTATTTTATCTTGGTGCAGTTGTTTCAATTATAGTTTTATTTTTCCTACTATATTTTTTATCTTTCTAATTTTATTTTGTTTTTTATTCTTTGATATTGTACTGCTTCTTTTTACTTTCTTTCTTCCTTTTTTTTTTTTTTTTTTAACCGGGCCATGAAGCTTGCAGGATCTTGGTTCCCAGGCCGGAGATCGGGCCCGAGCTCCTGTGCTGGGAGCTCCGAGTCCAAACCGCTGGGCTAACAGAGAACCTCAGACTCCAGGGAATATCAATCAGAGTGAGGCCTCCTGGAGGTCCTCATCTCAGCACCAAGACCCAGCTCTATCCAACTGCCTGCAAACTCCAGTGCTGGACGTCTCAGGCCAAAAAACCAGTAAGAAAGGAATACAGCACCACTCATCAAAAAAAAAAAAAGAAAAGAAACGACAAAAAAATATGTTACAGATGAAGGACCAAGGTAAAAACCTACAAGACCAAGTAAATAAAGATGAAATAGGCAACCTACCTGAAAAAGAATTCAGGGTAATGATAGTAAAGATGATTCAAAATCTCAGGAACAGAATGGAGAAAATACAAGAAACATTTAACAAGGGTCTAGAAGAACTAAAGAGCAAACAAACAGTGATGAACAACAAAATTACTGAAATTAAAAATACTCTAGAAGGAATCAATAACAGAATAACTGAGGCAGAAGAATGCATAAGTGAGCTGGAAGATAAAATGGTGGAAATAACAGCCAGGGAGCAGAGTAAAGAAAAAAGAATGAAAAGAATTGAGGACAGTCTCAGAGACCTCTGGGACAACATTAGACACACCAACATTCGAATAATAGGGGTCCCAGAAGAAGAAGAGAAAAAAAAAACGGGCTGAAAAAATATTTGAAGAGATTATAGTCGAAAACTTCCCTAACATGGGAAAGGAAATAGTCAATCAGGTCCAGGAAGTGCAGAGTCAGCTCTACCCACCACCAGTCCCTCCCATAAGGTAACTTGCATAAGCCTCTTAGATAGCCTCATCCACCAGAGGGCAGACAGCAGAAGCAAGAAGTACTACAATCCTGCTGCCTGTGGAAAAAAAAACCCACATTCACAGAAAGATACACAAGATGAAAAGGCAAAGGGCTAGGTACCAGATGAAGGAACAAGATAAAACCCCAGAAAAACAACTAAATAAAGTGGAGATAGGCAACCTTCCAGAAAAAGAATTCAGAATAATGATAGTGAAGATGATCCAGGACCTCGGAAAAAGAATGGAGGCAAAGATTGAGAAGATGCAAGAAATGTTTAACAAAGACCTAGAAGAATTACAGAACAAACAAACAGAGATGAAAAATACAATAACTGAAATGAAAACTACACTAGAAGGAATCAATAGCAGAATAACTGAGGCAGAAGAACGGATAAGTGACCTGGAAGACAGAATGGTGGAATTCACTGCTGTGGAACAGAATAAAGAAAAAAGAACAAAAAGAAATGAAGACAGCCTAAGAGACCTCTGGGACAATATTAAACACAACAACATTCGCAATATAGGGGTCCCAGAAGGAGAAGAGAGAGAGGAAGGACCCGAGAAAATATTTGAAGAGATTATAGTCAAAAACTTCCCTAACATGGGAAAGGAAATAGCCACCCAAGTCCTGGAAGCGCAGCAAGTCCCATACAGGGTAAACCCAAGGAGAAACACGCTGAGACACATAGTAATCAAACTGACAAAAATTAAAGACAAAGAAAAATGATTGAAAGCAGCAAGGGAAAAACAACAAATAACATACAAGGGAACTCCCATAAGGTTAACAGCTGATTTCTCAGCAGAAACTCTACAAGCCAGAAGGGAGTGGCATGATATACTTAAAGTGATGAAAGGGAAGAACCTACAATCAAGATTACTCTACCCAGCAAGGATCTCATGCAGATTCGATGGAGAAATCAAAAGCTCTACAGACAAGCAAAAGCTAAGAGAATTCAGCACCACCAAACCAGCTCTACAACAAATGCTAAAGGAACTTCTCTAAGTGGGAAACACAAGAGAAGAAAAGGACCTACAAAAACAAACCCAAAACAATTAAGAAAATGGTCATACGAACATACATATCAATAATTACCTTAAATGTGAATGGATTAAATGCTCCAACCAAAAGACACAGGCTTGCTGAATGGATACAAAAACCAGACCCATATATATGCTGTCTACAAGAGACCCACTTCAGACCTAGGGACACATACAGACTGAAAGTGAGGGGATGGAAAAAGGTATTTCATGCAAATGGAAATCAAAAGAAAGCTGGAGTAGCAATACTCATATCAGATAAAATAGACTTTAAAATAAAGAATGTTACAAGAGACAAGGAAGGATACTCCATAATGATCAAGGGATCAATCCAAGAAGAAGATATAACAATTCTAAATATATATGCACCCAACATAGGAGCACCTCAGTACATAAGGCAAATGCTAAGAGCCATAAAAGGGGAAATCGACAGTAACACAATCATAGGAGGGGACTTTAACACCCCACTTTCACCAATGGACAGATCGTCCAAAATGAAAATAAATAAGGAATCCCAAGCTTTAAATGACACACTAAACAAGATGGACTTAACTGATATTTGCAGGACATTCCATCCAAAAACAACAGAATCCACTTTCTTCTCAAGCGCTCATGGAACATTCTACAGGATAGACCATATCTTGGGTCACAAATCAAGCCTTGGTAAATTTAAGAAAATTGAAATTGTATCAAATATCTTTTCCAACCACACTCTATGAGACTAGTTATCAATTACAGGAAAAAAACTGTAAAAAATACAAACACATGGAGGCTAAACAATACATTACTAAATAAATAGATCACAAGGAAATCAAAGAGGAAATCAAAAAATACCTAGACACAAATGACAATGAAAACACGACAACCCAAAACCTATGGGATGCAGCAAAAGCAGTTCTAAGAGTGAAGCTGATAGCAATACAATCTTACCTCAAGAAACAAGAAAAATCTCAAATAAACGACCTAACCTTACACCTAAAGCACTTAGAGAAAGAAGAACAAAAAATCCCCAAAGTTAGCAGAAGGAAAGAAATCATAAAGATCATATCGGAAATAAATGAAAAAGAAATGAAGGAAGCAATAGCAAAGATCAATGAAACTAAAAGCTGGTTCTTTGAGAAGATAAACAAAATTGATAAACCATTAGCCAGACTCATCAAGAAAAAAAGGGAGAAGACTCAAATCAATAGAAGTAGAAATGAAAAAGGAGAAGTAACAACTGACACTGCAGAAATACAAAGGATCATCAGAGATTACTACAAGCAACTATATGCCAATAAAATGGACAACCTAGAAGAAATGGACAAATTCTTAGAAAAGCACAACCTTCCGAGACTGAACCAGGAAGAAATAGAAAATATAAACAGACCAATCACAAACTCTGAAATTAAAACTGTGATTAAAAATCTTCCAACAAACAAAGCCCAGGGCCAGATGGCTTCACAGGCGAGTTCTATCAAACATTTCGAGACAAGCTAACACCTATCCTTCTCAAACTCTTCCAAAATATAGCAGAGGGAGGAACACTCCCAAACTCAATCTACGAGGCCACCATCACCCTGATACCAAAACCAGACAAAGATGTCACAAAGAAAACTACAGGCCAGTACCTCCGATGAACATAGGTACAAAAATCCTCAACAAAATACTAGCAAACAGAATCCAACATCACATTAAAAGGATCATACATCATGATCAAGTGGGATTTATCCCAGGGATGCAAGGCTTCTTCAATATACACAAATCAATCAATGTGATACACCATATTAACAAATTGAAGAAGAAAAACTATATGATCATCTCAGTAGATGCAGAAAAAACTTTTGACAAAATTCAGCACCCATTTATGATAAAAACTCTCCAGAAAGTAGACATAGAGAGAATCTACCTCAACATAATAAAGGCCATATATGACAAACCCACAGCCAACATTGTTGTCAATGGTGAAAAACTGAAACCATTTCCCGTAAGATCAGGAACAAGACAAGGTTGCCCACTCTCACCACTATTATTCAACATAGTTTTTGACGTTTTAGCCACAGCAGTCAGAGAAGAAAAAGATATAAAAGGAATCCAAATCAGAAAAGAAATAAAACTGTCACTGTTTGCAGATGACATGATACTTTATATTAGAGAAACCTAAAGATGCTACAGAAAACTACTAGAGCTAATCAGTGAATTCGGTAGAGTAGCAGGATATAAAATTAATGCACAGAAATCTCTTTTATTCCAATACACTAATGAAGAAAAATCTGAAAGAGAAATTAAGGAAACACTCCCATTTAGCATTGCAACAAAAAGAATAAAATACCTAGGAATAAACCTACCTAAGGAGACAAAAGACCTGTGTGCAGAAAACTATAAGACACTGATGAAAGAATTAAAGATGATACAAACAATTGGAGAGATATACCATGTTCTTGGATTGGAAGAATCAACATTGTGAAAATGACTATACTACCCAAAGCAATCTACAGATTCAATGCAATCCCTATTAAGCTACCAATGGCATTTTTCACAGAATGAGAACAAAAAATTGCACAATTTGTAGGGATACCCAGAAGACCCCGAATAACGAAAACAATCTTGAGAAAGAAAAACGGAGTAGGAGGAAACAGGCTCCCTGACTTCAGACTATACTACAAAGCTATAGTAATCAAGACAGTATGGTACTGGCACAAACACAGAAATATTGATCAATGGAGTGGGATAGAAATCCCAGAGATAAACCCACACACATATGGGCACCTTATCTTTGATAAAGGAGGCAAGAGTATACAGTGGAGAAAAGACAGCCTCTTCAATAAGTGGTGCTGGGAAAACTGGACAGCTACATGTAAAAGAATGAAATTAGAACACTCCCTAACACCATACACAAAAATAAACTCAAAATGGATTAAAGACCTAAATGTAAGGCCAGACACTATAAAACTCTTAGAGGAAAACAGGTAGAACACTCTATGACATAAATCACAGCAAGATCCTTTTTGACCCACTCCTAGAGAAATGGAAATAAAATGAAAAACAAAAATAACCAAATGGGACCTAATGTACCTTAAAAGCTTTGCACAGCAAAGGCAACCATAAAAAAGACGAAGAGACAATCCTCAGAATGGGAGAAAATATTTGCACACGAAGCAACTGACAGAGGATTAATCTCCAAAATATACAAGCAGCTCATGTAGCTCAATATCAGAAAAACAAACAACCCAATCCAAAGATGGGCAGAAGACTTAAACAGATATTTCTTCAAAGACGATATACAGATTGCCAACAAACACATGATAAGCTGCTCAACATCACTAATTATTCGAGAAATGCAAATCAAAACTACAATGAGGTAGATTCTAGCCCACAGGCTCAATAGCTGATTCTTTATAAAATATCCCCTATGTAGGTTTTTGCTTCAGGCAATCTCACCAAACTTTACCTTCTCAACCTACTCCCTCCATCTTGTGCCTCCTATATGGAACTCAGATCTGATTCTTGCCAATGACCAATGTCTATCCCCCACCCTGGTGCCAACCAGGATCTGATGGTCCCTTGCTTTACTATGCTGTCTTGCCTTGGACAGAGGTCTGGTCCCCTTTGCTCCCACAACTGCACCAGTGGGATCACACTCTACTGAAGCTTAGGGCAGAGTATCCACCCTCCTCTCACTAGAAAATACAAAACCAAAGCAAACAAATAAGCAAAATGTTACCCAAAACCAAAACAATTTCTTTTTGCTGTAAGTAGTTTGGTCAATATGATGACTTGGTTGAAAATAAATAGTATAACTGTATTGGTCTGCTCGGGCCAGGTATGTTTAAGCCCCATAAAATGGCTGCTCTCTTGCTCTCTGTGCATCCCTTACTCTACCTGGCCCCGCCTCACCCTTCTGAGCATGATTGCCTCCCCCTCCTAAGCTGAAAGTTTTAATCAGTAACTACCTGTGTGATTGGCCCAACCCCCAGCTAACAATTTTTCTAGCCCTGGGACCAGAAAGGCTCCAGTATATTCTGTCATCAACAGGAAAACAGCAGCCCTTGCCCCAGTCGCCCTGGCAAGGAGGGAGCTCTTCTGAAGTCGTGGCCCCTGTAACTGATAGTCTCCTCCTCCCCGCCCCTGTGTAGCAAAGATTGCTGCTGTGTCCTGCCTGCCCTTGGCCGTACACCCATACAGGGTGGGGTGTGGGGTGTGGCTCCAGACCTTTGCCTCTGACTTGTAAGATACCCTGTCCAACAAATCACTGATGTCTCTGTCACTGGCTCCGGGTTCTTCCTTCGGTCTCACAACTGGGCAGTTGCAAGGATTGCAGGACTGCGGGGTGCAGCGCAACAGGCCACCATAACAAAATCCCACAGACCGGGTGTCTTAAACGACAGAAATGTATTTCTTACTGTTCTGGAGGCTAGAAGTCCAAGATCAAGATGTAAGCAGGTTTGGTTTCTCCTGAGACCTCTCTCCTGGGCTTGTGGATGGCCATCTTCTCATGTCCTCACATGGCCTTTTCTTTGTGCATCCATATCCCTGGTGTTTCTTCCTTTTCTTTGAAGGACACCAGTCAGACTGGATGAGGCCCTAGGACCTCATTTACCTCCTTAAAGGCCTTATCTCCAAATACAGTCACAGTGGGAGTTAGTGCTTCAACACATGAATTTGGGGGAGACACAAATCAATCCATAACAATCACCTCATTACTTTTTTGAGCATTAGCCATTTGCGTGACATTTTCTCTTTCATTTTATATAAAATGGGATTTTACCATGTTTGCTGTATAGTGTCTTGTTATGTGGTATTTAAGTAATCGTCAACTACTTAGACTATTACTACTGCTATTAGAAATAATAATAGTAACACTAACACCAATATCAATACCATTAGTAACTAACTCCTAGGGTTAATGTGAAGATTTAATAAAATATAGATTGCAGAAATAGATTCACCACAATTCCTGCCCCCCCCATTAAGTGGTTAATGAGTGCTAGTATAATTAAAAAAATTTTTTTTCTATCTCAGACCTATGTTTCCAGCATTTCCCCTCATTTTTCTCCCACTGCTCCCACAGCCTTCACAATAAGATACAAACCAATGAGCATATCTTGCAAGGAAGTTTCTGATTTTGTGCCTGCCAAATATATCTTCTTTCAAGGACACTTTCCTGACTCCTCTAAGGTGAAGTTAGGTTGCCCTTTTCTGAGCTTCCGTAGCATCTTTGATTTCCCCATTAGAGTGTTCACCACAGCTCATTCTTAATGCTTGTGTGTCTTCTCTGCTAGATCAGAAGCTTTCTGATTATGCAGCTTGTCCATTATATCCTCAGTGTCTAGTACTGTACCTGGCATAGAGTTGATACTTCCTCTGCTTGGCTTCTAGTATGGGCATGTCTTCTCTTCCCTTATATTGGGCTTACTAACTGCTCCCCCTATCTCCCAGGATTGTTGACAGGACCAGATAAGACAATGCATGTGAAGTAAGTAATGTATATAAAGTACTTCACAAATAAAAAGCATCTGAATAATTTGTATATAACCTTGCACAAGGTTAATAAATCTTAATAGTTCAGAAAATTGTAATTCAGTTTTAATCGGCAAATGTTAATGTGTGTTCTCCACCAATATTTAGTAATTATATTTTTAAAAAGGTAGGAGACATTTCTAGCAGTCGAGATCTTCACAGTATATTTCAACACATGATAAATTCATGAACACTTCTTATCTCCTAGAACAGTTGTGTATCTTAAAAACTCATCATCATAAGCATTCTCTGGATTTTTGCAGAATTAATCCTGAATAATTAATGAATATAAAAGAGTTGGACAAGTACTGTAGCATGCTAATCATTTGTTTCAATGTCAATTAGAGAAAAATATTCCTTTTGGCCTGCTAACTTGGAATATGTACTGTAAAATTAACTTTTAATTTACAAATATGAAATGTCTCAAATTGTTAATGAATATATTGAGAATAGAAATCTATGTCACTGGAAAGTTATAGTTTGTATAAAAAAATAGAAGCACTGGGATTTAACAGAATTATTAACTGTATTGAGAAGTTCTTACAAATATGTGTAGTTTATAGATCAATATTTACATAATGTTTACATATTTCCTCAAAAATGGTATGATATCTTAAGCACTAATGACTTAGGAATTATATCAAATGCAAGTCTTAAATAATTTTAGGCAGAATGAATATAAATTTAATACATACAGAATTGAAGGGGCATTTACAGGTCTCTCAAATGCATATGTCTTGATTATTCTGCTTCTAAGGATCTTGCTCAGTTTCATCTCAGTCATGATTTATTGGCACTTGTTCAAAGTTTCAACCATAAAGTAAAGGTGGAAGTCGATGTAACACTAAATGAAAATTCTTAAAATATGTAGACTGCTTCCATGAATTTAGCTAAGAAAAGCAACTTCTAGGTTAAAGGATGAGAAAAATAATTTAACTATTTATTTGGCCTTGAGTTAGGATTTAACTTTACTCGTAAGGAGGGAAAAAATCTTTTTGTTAGAAGGTGAAATTCCCTTATTAAACAGTTGAAAAATTGTTCATTCAGACTTGGAGAGTATTTTCTAGGCATTGAGTTCATCATTGGGGAATGCCTCTGTCTGTAGTTACAGAATCTTTTGATTGACAAACCTGAACTGAAAGTTCATGGAATTTGTCCATTTTCATTGTTTATCTGCACACATGGCCTAGAGTTGTAAGGATTGGTCTTTTTCCTAGGATGAAACTAGTAATGATTCTACAATGATGAGAAAAATGTAAATTGTGAACTTAGTGGTAAAAGCACTGGATTGTAAGTCAGATGACTGAATTTAAGACTTATTTGCCACTGATTCACTCTGTGAACTTAGGAAGACCTATATTCTAAATGAGTCTTGAGTTTGTTTTTTAATCTGTAAAATGGTGATAATGCTTACCTCACAGGGCTGTTGAGAGGATTAAATAAGATGTTGAGTGTGTAAGTACTTTATAAACCATGGGATATTATACAAATACAAATAATTTTTAATAGAAGATTAACAATTTTGTTTCACTATCAAATAAATTAAAATCTTGGTTCATTTTGTTCTTGGATAAATAGATCTTGCTTTGCATTTCAGCCTATTCATTTCTAAAGGCACTGAACTAATTTTAATGGACTAATTATTTTCATAAAAACTCCAGTGTCTTAGGTAAAATGTGCTATTTATGTTTATGCAAAAACAATGAGTTAATACTCAATGAATTTCAGATGACCTCTATTTTAATATGCTAAAAGAAGAATAGCATGATATTGTGATTTTAAGTTTAGTGTTTTTTCATATTTACAATGCATTTCTATACTTCCTTTCGGTTAATCTTGGGTAATTTAGACAAGTTTTAAGTGTATATTAGGAAGTATGTTAATACCTAAATTGTGTCTTTAGTAAGTGTGAACTTAGTTTTCCTCTGTAAGATCTAAAATACCACTTTCACCATAATCCTGCCCTCAAAGCTGTGGTGTCCAATGTTACTGATTTGGCCTTTCAGGAATCAAATCCATTGTTCTGGCTAGTTAAGCACTGAGCCATAAATGGAGCTGTTGTTAAAAAGTTATGAAATCACAAACTTGGCCCAAGCTTATCCACTTATCCGTAGCCAGAGTCAGGAATCTGCCTTCATTTTCACAGACACACGTTGGAGTTCTAAGGCATCAGGGTATGAGAGACAAGGCTGTTGACTAAATACTGTCTCTACAGTCTGAATCAGCTAGCTGCCCTCACAGCTTCCCCTCACGAGGCTGGACCTTGGCCACTACAGGGCAGCTCAGGACCAGGTGGAGGTGGTTGGGAAACCAGCTAGGAGTGATTTTCCTTTGGTGGTTATTTCTTCAAGGCAAGGATGCAATTTATTGGCCAACCAATTGAAGTTACCCCTTGAGGAAAGAACAAGTGTCATCAAGCAAAATGGGCTCTTCAGTTTTATAACATGAATGGGACAATCCATCAAAAGTCTCACACCTTTTTCCCCAAAAAGTCTACAACAGAGCAGTCTTCCATATGGTTACTAATCTCTCAAAACAAATAAAAACTGTGGGACTACATTTCCTTCATCTTTTTGCACTGTGAAGTTCCTAAAAGCAAGTATCACAGTTGTTAAACATAAGTGCATAATTTCATACAATAAAAATGTAATAGCTATTCCTCATAAGGGCAGGTTAGGTAGTGGGTTATTCGACTCAAACTCTCTGGCTGAAAACAACTCTGAGTAAATCACCTTAAAAGCACTGAGGAGTTGTGGGAGTTCCCTGGTGGCCTAGTGGTTAGGATTCCAGGTTTTCACTGCCGTGGCCTGGGTTCAATCCCTGGTCGGGGAACTGAGATCCCTCAAGCCGCTTGGTGTGGCCAAAAATAAATAGATAAATAAATAAATTTTAAATAAATCTGCATTACAAAACTAACCCTAAAAAAAAAAAAAAACACTGAGGAGTTGTAAAGATTATGCAGCCCTAGCAGACCCATTTTGAGGGGAAGCTTGACCAAAGAGGCTAGAGGATTATTTGAGTGCCGAAGTTGCTTTTGCCTTGAAGACATTGGAGGGGTAAGGGTGAGGATTAAGATGAACCACAACTAATCGGTCACCTCCTGATCCTACCAACCCCACAGGCCCAGAGAGAAGGCTTCTCTGGACCTAAGCAGAGCAGGAAAAGGGAAAGGAAGGGGGATAAAATAAACCTGAGAACATCTGCCCTCATACAGATTTGTACCCTAGGAACAGATAGCATAGATGGTCAGTGAATTTGGTTTGATGTGATCTCCGACTTGTAGAGCCCCCAAAACACAGCCAGAAGGAGGAAAGCACTTATTACAAGCCTTGTGGAATCTCCACAAATGATTGTTTTTGATTTAATACAGTTTTATTTTTCAAAATGGACAGTTGGTGGGACCTGTTCTGCATCTTCACCAGCAGCTGGGGCATCTCCACCCTTCGTGTTTCTGGTGTAAATTACTTGAGCTCTGTACTTTGAAACCAGTTTAAGAAGTCCTTTACTAAGGAGCTCCTGAAGGGCTACCCTGGTCAAGGAACCACAAATCTTGTTTCCCAGAGACCACAGCTGGGATTATAAGCTTATAGTTGGGAACTTCCTTACAGAGTTTGTCATATGTTGCTTTGTCAAACAAGCCTACATTATTGAGCTTCTCCCGAACTTTGCCTTTAGACCACGTCTTCTTTTTGGCCTTGCCCCTAGATTTGTTCCCTGGGTCTTAGTCTTTCTTATCCGACTTTCTGGCATCTTTCTTCTTTTTGTCATCCTTGGACAGCATAGCGAAACTCAGAGAGCAGCTGCTACCACTGCTGCCTTGCTAAGATGTTGGACCCAAAGTCCACTAATAGTTTATTAAGGGCAATAATCAGTAAAACAGTTGAAGATAATTAGGAGCTTAGGAAATTAAAAAAAAATCAGACATGGACAACTTAAATTACATTAATTGGTAATTTTGATGAATATTATGACAAAATCAGACTAATCCATTATGGGGTCCTCTCTCCTAATGCACACATTTGTGTTATGATGTAAATATCATGACCACCATCTTTATATTCCTCAATATAAGTAACAAATAAATGTTCTTTAATAATTAAGTATCACAGAAGTAGTTGCATGTTGTATGCTTTTTAGTGGAGTGTTGAATATTAGTTATTAACACTCTTTTATTTAATTATACCAAACAATGGTCTACCTTAGTACAATATCTGATGTTTCTAAAACAGACATCAATGATTGGTATATAAACAGATAGTTCCAATAATAGTCATACAGAATCATTGTCTGAATTGTCTTTGTGCTCCATAATATTTAGAGAATAGTACAAGATAAGTCTATTTTGCATTTTTAAACTCCAATGTAGCTAGAGTAGAAAACAAAAACCAAACAATTAAAGTGACAATAATGAATTTTTCACTCAAATCCAAAGTGGTTACTATAGTAACTTAAAATTGGAGCATTATAATAAAAGTAGAATGAAAAGATAATTTCAAATGCTATATTAATTTTTTGAAGTATGGAGAGGGGAGTTGCTGTTTCATATTTGAAAGAGACTAGATTGCTGTTGAAGCTTCTAAAGAGACCGATTTCATCTTGTCTGCCTTCTCTTTTATATTAATGTAAAAAACCTCTGACTGCAGTCATTAAGTAGGAGAGAAGGGAACTGTTAGTTTTGCTCATATTAATCTCTCTAAGACTGATGGCAATAACTTTCTACCATCAATTCATAATTACCTGTGGGAATGGAGGGCAGATTGTGTGAAAAAGTGCTTTACAAATGACCTAAAGGATCTAATTTTTGATGTTTCTTTTCTACTTTCTGCATCACCAAGATAGAGGTACAGACACGGATGCAGATATAACACAAAAGATTTAGCTAAAGAGGGAAGGAGTTTGGGATGAGTATGGAACTGCATTCAGCAGGCCCCATATTAAAACCACTGGGGTTGTATTGTATTGAGGTCACTTTAAAACTTCATGCTAGTGGTACAGTCATTGTCAGAAAGTGGTTGGTGCTAGCACAGCTTCCTGGTCTGGAATGTAGAGATACAAGTTATTAGAAAGAGGGTGATAAACACTCCTGGGCATATATCTGGACAAAACCATAATTCAAAAAGGTACGTGCACCTCTATGTTCATAGCAGCACTATTCACAATAGCCAAGACATGAAAACAACCTAAATGTCCATTGACAGATGAATGGATAAAGAAGATGTGGTATACACACACACACACACACACACACACACACACAAATGGAATACTACTCAGCCATAAAAAAAAGAATTAAGTAATGCCATTTGCAGCAACTAGAGATTATCATACTAAGTGAAGTAAGTCAGAAAGAGAAAGACAAATACCATATGATATCACTTATATGTGGAATCTAAAGTATGCCACAAATGAACCTATCTATGAAACAGAAACAGACTCACTGACATAGAGAACAGATTTGTGGTTGCCAAGGGGGAGAGAGAATGGGGGAGAGATGGATTGAGAGTTTGGGATTAGTAGATGCAAACTATTATATATAAAATGGATAAAAAACAATGTCCTACTGTATAGCACAGGGAACTATATTCAATATCCTGGGATAAACCATAATGGAAAAGAATATAAAAAGAATGTATATATGCATATAACTGAGTCACTTTGCTCTACAGCAGAAATTAACACAACATTGTAAATCAACTATACTTCAATAAAAATTAAAAAAAAAAGGAAAGGGGGTGATTAAGAAACTAAGAATAAGTAACTCTGATGAAAAGAGAAACCTCAAAAATTAGTGCCTCTGACTCCCATTAACAGGGATAAGCCACTCTCTTCTTAATGCACAGTCTTCTTGTCTTCCTTCCTTCCTTCCTTCCTTCCTCCCTCCCTCCCTCCCTCCTTCCCTTCCTTTCTCCTTTAGTTCTCTCTTCCTTCCACAAATGTTCATTGAGAAACTTCTATATTCCAGGCACTGTGCTGGCCATTAGGAATATACTACTGAACAACACTGATGTAGTTCTGCCTCATCAAGCTTATAATATAGTTTAGTGGAAGATACAGACAATAACCAATTACATGGATAATTATTTAATTACAATGAGATTTGTGTGTAGACTGAAAAAAAAAGGCACAACATGAGAGCTGTGAATTCAGGTGTATTTGGGGCTTACTGAGGACTTTAGCCCGGGAGACAGACTCTCAGATAGCTCTGAGGAACTGCTCTGAAGAGGTAGAGGGGGGAGGTCAGTATATAAGTGATTTTGGAGAAGGGGATATGTGCAGTCAAGCACACACATCCTGGTAGAAGGTTGCTTCTAGTCACAAGGAGTAGATGTCTCCATTAATAATTTTAGAGCTTTTCTAGGTATGAGAAGATGCAAGAAATTGGGTTCATAAAATTTTCTCCTGAAAATATCTAACTATCTGAAGGCCGGTTCTGCCAGATTTTTGCAAAGTGGAGGGTGTCTCATTCTTGATCTCCACCCTGAACTCCTTTCAGTGTGTGTTGAAGGTCAGTGACTGCAGTGGCTAGTGACTTCATTCTTGTAGAACCAGACGTGGAGCAACATTCTTTAGTTTGCAAGAGCTAAAACTTAAAATTACAGGGGGCACTGAGAGTATACAACAGGAAAAAAACCTCATCTGAGGGGATAGTTAAAGTTTTTGTGAGGAAATGATATTCACATTGATTACTACAGGGTGAATAAGACTTAGCCAGCTGATGAATGTGGGGAAAAAACAGTGCAGGAAGAGGAAATAAGTGCAAAGGCCTGAGGTGAAAAGGAACTTAGTGTATTTGAAATAAAGAGAAGGCCAGTGAGGCAGGAACATAGTGACCAAGATGAGATTAGAAAGGTAAGCAAGGGCCTTGGAGGCCATAGTATGGTGTTTGAACACTTTTGTTTATCCCCATTCTGTTGCAATTATTTGCATACATGATCAAGGAGACTTTTTTCCTTTTCCTTTTTGTATCCTTGGTATCTAGTATAGTGCCAGGTGCGTAGTAAGTGCTCAGTAAATGCCTGTTGAATTAGTGAAGTAAAAGAAAAATAACTTCCTTATGATTGGAAGAACACAGTTATTACAGATAAAAGGATAAGATTGTATCTGGTTATCATTTTTCTTATTGTGTCTGTCAAGCCATATTTATTTAAATAACAGGCAGATTTTTTTCCTACAAACAAAGATGTAGTCGAACTCAGGTTTGTGTGCCAGACGCACAGTGAAGCCAAACAAACCAAATGTTGGAGTTTGGAGCAGAGAAAGGTTTATTGCAGGGCCAAGCAAGGAGAACGGGTGGCTTGTACTCAAAAGGCCTGAATTCCCAGATGGTTTTTAAGGAACAGTTTTTATAGGCAAAATTTGGGGGGGAGGGCTGCAAGATATGTGACTTTCTTCTGATTGGTTGGTGGGGAGGTAACAGGGTGGTGTTCCAGGAATCTCAATCATCAGCCTTCTGGTTCCAATCAGTCTGGGGTCCATGGCTTATGCTCAGCCTGAAGTTACCATCCTCCACCTGGGTGGGGGCCTTAGTTCTTGTAGAAGAACTCAGAGATATGTATCAGATAATTATGCACATCCCCCAGGAGGAACCAGGACCCTGCTCCATTGCTGCACTATTGTTTTTTTCTGCATTCCCTCACTCCTCTAATTATAACTGCCCTTTGGAACTCAGGGAAGGTCTAAGAGGCTGAAAGCCTTTTTCCTTCAAACAAGGATTGGGGGACATGAAAATGCTTTTGTACCGGGAGGACTCACAGGGTCCTGCTTATTTTCAAAGAGACTGAGAGGGGCTGGTTAGTGAATCAATGAATTGTTGTATGGAACTAAGAGAAAACCAGTTTTTCAAGAAAAGTACTGTGGGGGAGGAAAAACAATTTTCCCTTTACCCTTCTAGTTCTTGGATGAGACACCCCGGTAATAAAAAGACAGATTAACAGGAGAAAAACAAACAGAAGTCTAATAACCTGTATACCTCTTGTATACATGGGAGAGACATGGGAAAACTGAGTAACTCTCCAAAATGACCACAGCCATCACCTTAAATGCCATCTTAAGCTAAAGACAAAAGAAGGTGCTGAGGGTGGGGAACCAGTTAAGGGAAGTGACCAGGAAAACACAGTTAACAAGGGTAAGGTTGTTATACAGATTTAAGGCCTTGCCTTCTCCGTTGATGAGTTTCTAGGGATTTAGTCATCCTCTTCCTGGTACAGAGAGGGAGACACCCTTACAAATGGAGATCTTCCTTATAAATGTAAATCTCTCTTACAAAAGAGTAACTTCTACTCGGTTTTCAGAGCTTTTCCTGTGTCTACTGTTTCTTAAAAATAACCAGCTCAAGATAATCCTTGTGCCAAAAAGAGCAGAGAGAAAAAATGATGTGCAGCTGTTAAGAAATTAAGACTATATGATATTTAGGTATTTTAATTTCTTTAAACTTTGCTCCAGGACTTCTCTGGCAGTTCAGTGGTTAAGACTCCACGCTTCCAATGCAGGGGGCATGGGTTTGATCCCTGCTCAGGGAACTAGGATCCCACATGTCACACAGCCAAAAAAAAAAAGGTTAAACTTTGCTCCAAATATATATATATTTTTTGAAAATACTGTCATTGGAAATATATATGGTTATATATGGTAGTATGAAACAATTGCAATTGATATAATTAACCATCCCAGGGTTAGGAGGCAATCACCCGTACACTACAGTCTAACAAATAGTATCTCAGCTCTAATTGCAGCCAAACTGCCCAGCATAAAGAAAACTTTAGAAATTCTAGCCTTGCAAAGCCATATGTACCTAGGAATCTCAGGCCCTCCTCTGAATTCTTATAGCTGTTGTTGACTGTCACACTCATTTGACACAGGGGTACTGTCATATGTTGAATATTTTGTATCTCCTTTCTTCTAGATCCTAGATCCTTCAAGGGGAAGGCCTTACACTTTACATCTCCAACAATTCTTTGTGTAGGTGGTGCTAATTAAGAGTTTTACTGCAATGTGCATAATACACAGATTTTATTTTAAGTAATCTTACTGCTTATAATGCCTGACAATAATGAAAGAGTATCTGGGTAATATGACACTATGAACCTATGCATTGTTTAAAGTTAAAGTTACTAAAAATGAAATATTAGAGACTATTTTAGCTTTGGCACAGAACTTTTTTTGGTGTTTAATTTTTTTTTCTTCCTTCCACCCTCCCCTAGTGTTTAATTTTGATAACAATGTGGTTTTGATCATCTCACAATGGAAAGGTTAAATATAAAGCACATACCTTCGTATATAAGTACGGTTGACCCTTCAACAACATGGGTTTGAACTGTGTGGGTCCACTTATATGTGGATTTTTTTCTACAGTACCACACCATCCACCTTTGGTTGGATCCCCAGAAGCAGAACCTCGGAAACAGAGGCCAACTATAAAGTTATATGTGGATTTTCAATTACGTGGAGGGTCAGTGCTCCTAACCCCCAATTGTTCAAGGGTCGACTACCTTAAAGTTTTGTATATGTTACCAATGTTTTCATTTATAGTCTCTGAAAAAATGCCACAGTTGCATTGGAAAGCAAAAGCTATGAAAATGTTACGTTTTTATTGTAATCTGTTTACTGAATTTTAGAGTTGCACTTTTTTTTTTTTTTTGACCTGGGTTTTCAAAGAAATCACATTTGGTATTGTATTCAGGGCTTACTCTAGGTTATTTGAAAGATATAAAGTGAATTCTGCTTTGTATATTTCCTGATGAATAAATGCAGCCACTTATTTGAGACAAAGTGAAAGAAATAAATATTGTAAAGTGACACAAAAATAATTTAAATTAGAATCACAATGTTCAGTTTGTAAGCACTATCATGACATTTAGATGCTAGAGCTAAACAATGTGATCCACGAACAATTAAGCATTAACACTCTCACTGCCATTTTCTTTTGTCTCATAAGTATAAATGCTACCTGATCCTCAAAGAATTAGAGGTAATTTTCTGCCTTCCATTGTGTGTCGAATTACTAGACCATTCGATTAACAAAAGAAACACTTAATGACCTGCTGACCAGATTTTTAGCATCCCTTCAGCCTTCTAAACCTTATAGGAATTTTTAGCTCCTCTAAATTTACATGACAAAGCAGATGTTGTATATACATGCAAGGTGATTATCGAGCCTTGGAATTTGCTAATAGCTTTGCAATTATCCCTTGCACTTGACAGGGAGGGAGAGTGACAGTAGATGGCATCTGTGGTTCCTTTTAATTCTAATATTTTAATAATTCCAACAGTTATAGGAAATAGTTGAGCTGCTCTCAGTGGTGACTGTGGTCAAATGGCAGGATCCTCACTAAGTATGTACACGTGTAGCCACAAAGTGGAAAACATTTGGTCCATGAAAACAACTCCTCATGAATAGGCATAATGAGCATCTGTGTATTTGTACATCCCCTCTGCTTTAATCTGAAATGCCCTTCGGACCCTCTCTCAGTGTGGTAAACACGTTGTACTCCTTCAAAGCATGGGTCAACGGTCACTTCCACCTTAAGATCGCGTTTAACTGTTCCAGAAGGATTAGGAGCTTTCTCCATGTTTCCCATTTCTTCAGTCCTCACCAGCCTGTGGGTATGACATAAACAGTAATACCTCCAACAATTTGTTCACGCCCCCATCTACATGACACATGACTTCCGGTTTCTTCAAAGGTCCTCCCCTAAGTGTTTCTGGAAGGTTTCAAGGGATCCCTCGTGTATTCCAGATCAAGCTGGCTTCCACCGAATGCAGCAGCACCTCCACCAGACTACCTGCTGCTATTCCTTGTTCTTATATGTCTCTAGCATTATTCTCTGTTAATAAGGGAACCCATGCAATTCTGCCTGTACCCCCAATGACTTAAGAATTTAGGACTTAACTATGAGTCATATTCGGGCTGGGATCAGGAGATCAACACAAATGACAGTCACTATCTTCTGCTCAATATCACTGCACCCCTTAGAGGACTAAGACTGTACTCCCAGATCCTTCTTCCCTGAGGAAGAGTTCTTCCAAGAGGCTCCTCAGAACTCATACACTTACTGGGTTCATTCGACTAGTGTGCTAGATACGTCTATTCTTTGTGAATCACACACAGATTAAAATTGGGACTCCCATAATTTTCTTTTCAAATGACAAGCAGCCTCTTGAAGATGCTGGCAAGTGTAAGATTCACTGAAAGAAAGAAAATCACTTCCTGCAATTAGATCACCTAGTGATTCCTGTTTCTAGTTATCTTGGTCGTTTCTCTCAGTCCATATATACTGGCCACCTCCAGCCCCACTGCTTGTACTAACTCAGTCCATGGAAACTCCCAGAAATCTTCCCGTACAAACCATGATGTTTGCCCTCTGTGACTCATGGATCAGATAGTGATCTTCAATGCCTTTTTCTCAATCTACCTATCCAACTTCTATCTTACTAGATACAACCATTATAACCCTTATCACACTGTATTGTGATTATTCAATGCTGTCAACTCTGTCCCAAGTTCAAATACTTTTGGTAATGAGCATTGCCAAGTGCTCTTTTCATGAGTAGTTTCCTAGTTTCTTAGCTCTCTGTGTTAGGATGGTAAGCACAAGGAGGCTGACAAGAATTGGTAGAGAAGTGGCCCTCAAATACAGTGATAAAAAATCTGTTTTGCTTGAGAGACATTAAGGAAATAGAAAGTAAATATGAACTGCATTTTTGTATTTTTCTGGAAAATATATCGTTTTTATTTTATAGTGTTATTGAGGCATAATTCACAAACCATGTACTTCACCCTTTTGAAAGTGTATGTGCTAATCTTTTTTAGTATAATGACAGAGATGTGCAATTGTCACCATAGTCAATTTTAGAACATTTTCATCACCTCAAAAAAACCCTATACCCTTTAGCTTTCACCTCTGTCCTCTCATTCTCCCCAGCCCTAAGTGACCACTAATCTACTGTTTCTCCAGATTTGCCTATTCTGGACATTTAATATAAATGAAATCATATAATATGTGGTCTTTTGTGACTGGCTTCTTTCACTTAGCATAATGTTTTCAAGGTTCATCCATATTGCAGCATGTGTCAGTACTTCATTCCTTTTTATGGATGAATATTTCATTATATGGATACACCGCAATTGGTTTATCCATTCGTCCATTGATGGATATTTGGGCTGTTTCCACTTTTTGGCTATTGTGAATAGTGCTGCAATGAACATAAGAATACATGTACTTGTTTGAATACCTGCTTTGAATCTTTTGGGTATATAACCAAGGATGGAATTTCAGGGTCATACAGTAATTCTATGTTTAAATTTTTGAGGGAAAAAAAACTTTTCTGCAGCAGCTAAACCATTTTAAATTCCCAGGAGCAATGTCTAAGGATTCCAATTTCCTTACATCCTTGCCAATACTTGCTACTGTCTGTTTTTTCAATTACAGCCATCCTGCTGGCTGTGAACAAGCACTTCATTGTGGCTTTGATTTGAATCTCCCTAATGACTAATGATGATGAAGATCTTTTCATGTACTTATTGGCCATTTGTACACCTTATCTGGAGAAACGTTTACTTTAACTCATTTGCCCATTTTCAATTGGGTTGTCTTCTGTTGATTTGTAAGAGTTCTTTATATATTCTGGATACTAGACCCTTATCAGATATATGATTCGCAAATATTTTCTCCCCTTCTATAGGCTGTCTTTTCACTTTCTTGATAATGTTCTTTGATGCAGGAGTTTTAAATTTTGATGAAGTATAATTTATCTATTTTTTCTTTTCTTGATTGTGCTTTACATTTCATATCTAAGAATCTATTGCCAAATCCAAGGACATCAAGACTTACCCTTGTGTTTTCTTCTAAGAGTTCTATGGTTTTAGCTCTTATATTTAGGTTGCTGATCCATTTTGAATTAATTTTTGTATATGGTATGAGATAGGGTTCTGACTTCATTCTTTTGCATGTGATATCCATTTGTCCCAGCACCATTTGTTAAAAATATTTTTTTCCTGATTGAATGGTTTTGGCTTCCTTATTGAAAATAAGTTGACCATAGACACATGGATTTATTTCTGGACACTCAATTTCATTCCATTCATCTATGTCTGTCCTTATACCAGTACCACAATGTTTTGATTACTGTTGTTTCATAGCAGGTTTGATAGTGGGAAGTATGAGTCCTCCAACATTTTTTCTTCTTTTTCAAGATTATTTTGGCTATTCTGAGTCCCTTGCAATTTCATATGAATTTTAGAATCAGTTTATAAATTTCTACAAAGAAGCCAGCTGGGATTCTGATAGGAATTGCATAGAATATGTAGATCAATTTGGGGAGTATCACATTTTCACAATATTAAGTCTTCCAATCAAAGATCAAGAGATGTTTTTCCATTTATTTACATCTTCTGTAGTTTCTTTAAACAGTGTTTTGTAGTTTTCAGAGTTTAAATTTTGAATTTATTTTGTTAAGTTTATTCCTAAGTAGTTTATTGTTTTTGATGCTATTGTAAACTCAATCATTTTCTTCATTTCATTTCAGATTTTTCACTGCAAGTGTATAGAAGTACAATTGATTTTTTAAATATTAATCTTGTTTCCTGCAGTCTTGCTGATCTAATAGTTCTAACAGTTTTAAAAAAAATAGACTCCTTAGGATTTTCTACATATGAGATCATGTCATATATGAGTAAAGATAGTTTTTCTCCTTTTCTTCCAATATGAATGCCTTTTATTTATTTTTCTTATTTTATTGCCCTGGCTACAACCTCCAGTACAATGTTAAGTACAAGTGGCAAGAATGGACATCCTTGTCTTGTCCCTGATCTTAGGATGAAAGCATCCAGTATTTCACCATTAAATGTGATATTAGCTGTGCATTTTTCATAGATGCCCTTTATTAGTTCAGGAAGTCCCCTTATACTCCTAGTAAGAAATTATATCTTTTATTTTACATATGTATTTATTTATTTAAAAATCATATTTTATTGTGGTAAGAACACAACATAAGATCTACACTCAGCAAATTTTTAAGTGTACAATACATTATTGTTGACTATAGGTACAATGCTGTATAGCAGATCTCTAGAGTTTATTCATCTTGCTTACTGAAACTTTATACCCATGGATTAGTAATTCCCCATTTCTCCCTCCCACCAGTCCCTGGCAATCACCATTCCACTCTTTGATTCTATGAATTTGACTATTTTAAATACTTCATATTACAGATGTAGAAAACAATCTTATGGTTTACAGGGGAGAAAAGGGGGGAGGAGGGATAAATTGGGAGATTCTGATTGACATATACACACAACTATATATAAAATAGATAACTAATAAGGACCTACTGTATAGCACAGGGAACTCTACTCAATACTCTGTAATGACCTCTATGGGAAAAGAATCTAAAAAAGAGTGGATATATGTATATGTATAACTGAATCACTTTGCTGTACACCTGAAACTAACACAACATTGTACATGAACTATACTTCAATAAAATTTTTAAAAAACTACTTCATATAAGTGGAATCATGCAGGACTTGTCTTTCTGTGACTGGCTTAAGAAATGATATCTTTTAGATAAAAATATATGCAATTAAATTTAGGCATTTTAAAAAATATGATTTCTCGGGACTTCCCTGGTGGTCCAGTGGTTAAGACTCCGTGCTTCCACTGCAGGGGGCTCAGGTTCGATCCCTGGTTGGGGAACTAAGATCCCACATGCTGCACGGTGTGGCCAAAAATAAATAAATAAATACATACATACATACATAAATAAAATACGATTTGTCCATTACTAACACATCAGTCTTTTTTAAAAGTTTTTTCCTAACCTTTAGCCTGTGGCTAAACTCTGGTCAAATTTATTTTTCTGTTCTCAAATCTCTCAAAACCCTTCCCTATGTTACTTACTGGTTTTATTGCATACAACATATTCAAATGTAAAGTGTTATAATTACATATTGCAGTGAAGGAGGATTTAGAATACTAAGTGGCTTTCTTTACCACTACCAAACTATAAAATAAATTAGAATGGAACCAACATTCTTGCTTCATATGTCCCCAAAATAGAAGCAGGGAGCAGCTTATCTCTTTTTTTCTTTTTTTTTGCTGCGCGGCTTGTGGGATCGACCAGGGATTGAACCTGGGCCCTCGGCAGTGAGAGCGTGGAGTCCTAACCACTGGACCACCAGGGAATTCCCAGAAGCTTATCTTTATTCCTAGGTCTTCTAGGTCTTTTCTCTTTCTCCTTCATCTTGAAAAGTGCCATGTACCTGTTGCCAAGGTCTCCAGTGCCACACCTTTGGCAATGGCTTGTCCCTGTTTCTGACTCAACTCTCTTGGGACAAGCAGCTTCTCTAGACTGAGGCAGCAATAATGCCAAGGAAGATTTTCTAATTACAGCTATGGAAATGAGTAGAATTACTGCTCAGTAATTTAATCATTTAAGATTCCTATTCCAGAAATTAAGTCATGGGAAATATTTCAAAGCTGTCTGACCACATGCAGTGTGAGAGTTGCTTAGCATTGTTCCAATACTTAGAGAAGTATAGCCCTCATGGACCAGTCAGGAAAAAGCCACAGGATGTTGAGGAGTGAACTATCTCTGGCTCCACACAAGAAGAGACTCAACTCAAAAAGGTAACCTTTTTGCCTCAAGAAGAAGAGAAAGACAGACTTAGAGAGCGAACTTATGGTTACCAGGGGGAAAGGGTCGGGGGGAGGGATAGTTAGGGAGTTTGGGATTGACATGTACACACTGCTATATTTAAAATGGATAGGGGCTTCCTTGGTGGCGCAGTGGTTGAGAGTCTGCCTGCCAATGCAGGGGACATGGGTTCGAGCCCTGGTCTGGGAGGATCCCACATGCCGCGGAGCAACTGCGCCCGTGAGCCACAATTACTGAGCCTGTATTCCGCAACAAGAGAGGCTGCGATAGTGAGAGGCCCGCGCACCGCGATGAAGAGTGGCCCGCACTTGCCGCAACTAGAGAAAGCCCTCGCACAGAAACGAAGACCCAACACAGTCATAAATAAATAAATTAATTAATTTTTTTAAAAAATTGTAAAATGGATAACCGGGGACTTCCCTAGCAGTGCAGGGGTTAAGACTCTGCACTTCCACTGCAGGGGGCGTGGGTTCGATCCCTGGTTGGGGAACTAGGATCCTGCATGCCATGTGGCAAGGCCAAAAAAACAAAATAAAATAAAATAAAGTGAAATAAAATAAAATAGATAACCAACAAGGACCTACTGTATAGCACAGGGAACTCTGCTCAATATTACGAAACAACCTAAATGGGAAAAGACTTTCAAAAAGAATAGGTACATGTATATGTATAACTGAATCACTTTGCTGTACACCTGAAACTAACACAACATTGTTAATCAACTACACTCCAATATAAAATAAAAAGTTGAAAAAAGTCATGTAAAACAGACATAAAGATAAAAAAGAAAAAGAAGTGAAAGCATGGATGCTTTGAATTCAAAGGAATAGCCAAGAATATATTATATGTTGTTTTCAGTTGCCGATAACAGAAAACCTAATTAAGAGAGGATAAAGCAAATAAGGGTTTATTTTTCCCACATAAGTCTAACTATAGTTCTCAAGGTGTGGCCCAGGGACCCCTGTGGGTTCCTGAGACCTTTCAGGTTTCTGCAAGATCAAAGCAATTTTAATAATAATTCTGAGATATTATTTGCCTTTTCCACTCTGCTGACGTTTGCACTGTTGGTGCTAAAGCAACAGAAGCTAAAACTGCTAACTTCTTAGCACAGATCAACAGAGTGGTACTGAACTGTACTAGTAGTAGCCGTTATAGTCTTCATTGCCATGCACTTGAAGAAAAAAAAAAGCCAGTTTCACTTTAGAAGGCTCTTGAAGAAGCAGTAAAGAATGCGAATTTTATTGACTCTTAACCCCTGAGTGTTCATCTTCTTAATATTCTATGGAATGAAATGGGGAGTTTGCATGAAGTACTTCTGCTAAGTACTGGAGTTGAATGGTTGTCTCCAGAAAAAGAGTTTGTACAATCGAATAATGAGCTGAGTTGGCTGCTTTTTTAAAGAAGCATCATTTTTACTTGAAGGAATGACTGACAGGTAAAGTATGGTTACACAGACTTGGGTATTTGGCAGATATTTTCTTGAAAACGAACAAAGTGAGCCTGTCATTTTAAGGAAAACAACTCAAAGTATTTGTTACCAATAATAACATTTGTGCTTTCAAGTGAAAATTAGAGTTTTGGAAAACTTATATCTGCCATCATGAGCTTGTCAGCTTCCCAACATAAAGACTTTTCTGATGAGATCAATGGTGGTATTAAGAAAAAAACATGATTTTTTTCATATTCTGTAATGAAATGTGTCACCAGTTGGAAGTCCTGTATAAAACTCAGTGAACCAGTTATTTTCCAAATGACAAATGAATATATCATGTTACAAAATCATGAGTGGGTAAAAGATCCATTAAAATGCAGCATAGACAAATAGATTTTAATGTGCGGGAGCATGAAAAGCTCATTGATATGGTTTCTGATTCCGTGTTGCAACTAACTTTTTTTTGAGCTACCACTTCTTGAATTTCAGTGAAGTATCAAAGAGAAATGTCTACAATTATCTGGAAAGGCCATCGAAATACTTTTTTTTTTTCAAACGAAATGCATGTGTGAGCCTAGATTTTCTTCATATAATCGAACCAGAACTATATATCATAACAGATTGAATGCAGAATATGAGATTCCAGCTGTCTTCTATCATGCCGGACATTAAAGAAATTTGCAGACATATAAAACATTGCTACTCTTGTCACTAAATTTACTTTTGTTTCAGAAAATATAACATTCATGAAAATATGTTACTTACGTCATGTGCAATAGATATTATTTTTAGTGTTTAAGTAAATTAATAGTTAAAATTTGTTTTAAAACTCCATTTTTATTTATAACATGATAGATATCAATAGATATATTTCACCGAAGTGAAAGCTTTTTGGGGGTCCTCAATAATTTTTTTTAAGCTTTTTACTTTGAAATAGATTTAAAGAAGAGTTGCAGAGATAAAAGAGTTCCTGTATACCCCTTATCCAGCTTCCCCTAATATTAACATCTTACATAACCACAGCACATTTATCAAAAGTAAGAAATTAACATTCCTCAATAGGGAGTATAATTGGAAAGCGTTCTGAGAACAGTAGTTTGAGATCTGCTGGTCTACAGGTAAGCAGTTGCTAGTATTGGTTCAGCTGCTCAACAAAGACCCAGATTCTGTTTTGTTGTTGTTGGGATATAAATGACATATAACACTGTGTAATTTTAAGGCATACAACATATTGATTTGATACATTTATATTGCAATATGATTGCCATTCTGTGTCACATAATTATTTCTTTTAGTGGCGGGAACAATTAAGATCTAGTCTCTTAGCAAGTTTAATGCTTATAGTATATGTTTGTTGTCTGTAATCCCTATACTGTATACTAGATCTTCAGGACCTATTTATCTACTAGTTACAAGGGAGTACCCTTGAACAACATCTCTCCCAGTCCCCCATACCGCAACCCCTAGTAACCACCATTCCACTCTCTGTTTTTATGAGTTCAGCTTTTTTTTTTTTTTTTTGGATTCCACATATAAGAGAGAATATGATGTGGTATTTGTCTTTTTCTGCCAAACTCTTTCTTTTCATTCCTGTTCTATTGGCTTTTTATCCTCATGATTGTCTGTCACCTCATGGTTGTAAGATGGCTGACAGAGCTGCAGACTTGTCTTTTTAGTTTATGGCTGGAAGAAGGGGGAAGAGACAGTGTCAGCAAGCCCTCTTCTTATGCCCTGTCCCCTTTACCAGCAAGCAAAATACTTCCCAGAAACAGCCCACCGGACTTCCATTTATATCCCAGTGGTCAGAAGTTACTCAACTCTGGGCCCAATCCTAGACAAATCACTTGTGGAAGAAAACAGAATTCAAGTGACTGGAGCAATTAGTTTATCCCCTGGGGCTGGGTTAGGGGTCTCTCTACCCCGAGATTAAGAGGTCTCTGCCTACTTCCTGAAAAAATCAAGTTCTATTATTCAGGAAGAAGAGGGGAGAGAATGGCTTTTAGGAAGATAATTAGTATCTTAACTGTCAGGTTGGAATTTCTATAAGATGTTGTAGAAATTAAAGTGAACCGGCTACTGGAATTATCCTAATTTGACGGGCGTGGAGGAAGTGTGGCAGGATTTGGGACTATCTCTAGCCACTTTAAATACCTGGCACAGGAATACCAGCAGTAGGTTGTGAATTGCTATTTACCAGCACGCCTTCCACACATTTCACAAAAGTTTATAAGATAGGAGCAAGTAAGAAAGTAATTCCCAATTCCAATTTATTCCCTCTGACAATCATTCTAGGAAATACCAAAACATAAATCAAAATGACTTGCATTTGGGAGACTTTCCAGGATTGAGGGTAGGAGAGGTTGAAGAGGAAATTTCAGGTGAGGACCAGGGTGTTTCTCTATTTGCCTAGGATGTGGAGTGGCTGCAAAAGGAGCAGCACATCGTAAAGTTGAATGACTCAAGGCCATTCTGGGAATAATCTAGGAGGAAGGCTGTGCTAGAGAATCATAATCAAAGAAATCTTGGAGAATAGGATCATTCCTGAAGCCCACTGTTGATATGAATGTAACCATAGTAGTAAGAAATCTGGAAAGATTCTAACACATGTGGATTAATATGCTCTTAAGTCACATATTAAGACTGCACAGAACCCCAAATATAAAGTGCCTTAGGACTGTTCAGTAGGAAGCTAGTGTTTTATTATCCTAAATTTATGAAAGGAATATTATCATATCTGACTCATGAGAATCAGAAAGGATGTATACACAGAAGAAACTCAAGGAACATGAACTTTATTTTGAGATAGAACTTTGGTCTATGCCTTATTCTTCTGTGGGGACCTGGACACATGTGAGCCAGAGTTTCTTTTACCTAAGTCTCAATATAAGTGGATTGATCTCTACCTTCTATTCCTTTTTTACAAAACAGAAACAGACACACAGATTTATGGTTACCAAAGGGGAAAGGTTGAGGGGGAGGGATAAATTAGGAGTTTGGGATTAACATATACACACTACTGTATATAAGATAGATAATCAACAGGGACCTACTGTAGAGCACAGGGAACTCCACTCAATATTCTGTAATAACCTATAAGGGAAAAGAATCTGAAAAAGAATGGATATATGTATATGTATAACTGAACCACTTTGCTGTACACCTGAAACTAACATAACATTGTAAATCAACTATACCCCAATATAAAATAAAAATTAAATTAAAAAAAATAGATAAAACCAACCATGAAGTTGAAGAAACAGTTAAAAAAAAGAAAAAGAATCTTCTTACAAAGTAGGAGAAAAAGTATGGACCTCCTTTTTAGCTTACGATATGTAAAAGTGTTAAATCCAGATGTGAATTTTGTGATTGCTGCATATTATCACAAAGGACAGTCCTGCCAACTTCATCACTGTATAACAGGAAACATTCATGGCAGCACTGCCCACCCCACCCAAAGGCAGATTTCATATATTTGCCTTTGTGGTTCCAATGTATTAACGGGAACTGATTACTTAACCCACTACTCCAGGCTTATCCTGAAATCAGAATGTGTCTTTTTTTTTTTTTTTTTTTTAAATCTTATTGGGAATCACTTCCATGTATAGGCTACTCTACTCCCTCAAAAGAGGAGAGTAGCCCACAATAGTAACAGGCCACTCTCAAAGCTGTCTAGTATCTTGTACGGTGCCAATCTCCTGTCCTTCTTTATGTATCCCTAGCAAGATCCCAAGGTATTTTTATCCCTGAGCCACAGGAGCTCTTGATTCCTGTTCAGGAATTCTGTGCTAACACCGGATTCATTTACAGTGACTGATGATTACAAAACTGGGAGCAACTTAAGCAGATAGCCTTGGTTTGTCTTATTATACAATAAAACACCATCCCTCCTTTTTTATTTTCCTCATTACCCAGTATTCTGCCCAGTACTTCCCTTGAGGCTGTCGCACAGTGCTATCCATTCAAGATCACAGTAGGTCTGTGTTTCAGGGTGCTAGAAAGGACCTTCCCCAGACTTGGAATCAGAATGTTCCTTAGGCAACAGATAAGAGACAGGGAAGTACCTGTCCGTTTGCTATGCTTAGGGGGAAGACTGCGTTTCATGGTGGAATTTTTTCTTATCTTAAGGCTTTCTAACAAATATTTAAACGATTCTGTTAACCACACCTCCACATGCTCCCCAGCCAGGCGCTATGGAGAAGTCTGTGGAATTAGATGAAGCCATAAGGGTAAGTGAGTGGTGAGGAGAAAGAGGCATTCCCTGCAGTCTTGATATTCCCCTTAGCTTGCAGAGGGAAGAAATGAAAAGGAAGAAGTATTAGATAATAAGAACGAAGAAGAGAGGGGTCCTCCACCCTGATGCTTTGGGGTACGGATGGTGATGTCTAATGACTCCAGAGAGGAAGTGGCTGTGGTTGTGTTGTCCAATATGGGACCATAAGCTACCTCATAAATTATACTCATGCCTCAAATGTGGCATAGAAGCAGTAGAAAGATTACCGTGGCCTAAGTAGGCACTGAACAGCAGCTCTCTTCTGGACCCCATGGGCTACCATGGGCCACCGGACAGGGACAGTAGCAACTAACAGTGGCAAGCTATGTGAACTGATGAGCAAGAACCAGATGGCTCCACCTTTTCATTTTCCCCATGCCTTGGTATTGAGTTAGAATTACCTGAAGGAGTGTCAATTTCTCCATCTTTCTAAGAAGGGCTCATTATTGGGTAGAGATAGACTCTTTAAATAGACAGGGCAAGTTGTATTCAGAAGTAATGAAGAAGGGAAGAATATAGCAGGAATATCATGCACATTTTGAACATTTTCAGAGTTGTTGAGATCCAACAACAAAGCAAGAGATCCATTTATATTACGCTAGAGTCTAAGGATTCTTCTGGTAAAGAGTTATATGGGAAGAATCAAGATGAACAAGTTCAACTCTGGAAATATACCAGTGTTGGAGAACAGAGTGGAAGGAGACTCGAAGTATAACATGGTGGATATCAGATAATATTCTAGGTCAGGCCCAAGAGTCTTAAGTCTGAATCTTTTAGCAAGGAGGCTACAGTTAAAAGAATAAATCTCCTTGAGACATTCAAAGTCAAAGAATCAGCAGCATTGGTGCCAACAGTCTTGGCAGTAATACGATGTGGTATTTTTGGTGCAGTTTCCTAGGGCTACCATAACAAATTACCCCAAACTTGGTGGCTCTTCCAGCTTCTGGTGGCCCCTAGCGCTTCCTGTACAATGAGTAATCTCAGTGTAGGCATCTGTAACATTGCCTTGGTCCTGCAAAGGTAGCTGGAAACAGGAAATGGGTGAGATTTTACAAGAGATTGTTATAAGGGCTGCAAGCTGGGTAAATGGTCAAGAAGCTCATGCTAAGATCCTGACTAGCTGATCCCAGTGCGTCCCAGCTACATTTCATCATATTAGGGCGAACAGAAGTGGGACAAAGATGATAAAATGGGTATTGACCAGACGATTTCAAGGGAGGGCACTAAGAAAGAAGGATGGGCTTTTTAGAGACAAAAAGAGGAAAGAGAGGTTAGCTAGAGGTAATAAAACCTCATGTGAGATTCTAAAGTTGACCACAGAATTTCTTCAGATTTATGAATGGGACTTGTATATCTAGCTTTAAAAGAATTGAGGCCACCACCATGTGGAGATAAACATTTGCTCTATTCATTCATTGCCCCTTAACAATTAATAGGAAGATAAGGGAAAGTGATCAAGAAAGCCTACCAATCAATGAGCATACATGAAGTCAAATATGACAGGATCACAGGTAAAGAGCAGGAAACACTGAGAAACTTAAAGGAGAATAAGAAGGGATTTGATCAATGGGCATTTTTACCACTCCTACAAGGAAAGAGAGACCAAAAAAATGATATCTTTTTCATCGTTACAGTGTTGTCTAGAATTACCTTAAGCTGGGTGTAAATGCAGAAAATACAAACGTTGATGGATTTCCATTTCAGAAAGGGAATCTATGGACAAATATCAACTTTCCTCATTTCCTCCGTTGGTGGTACCTTCAGCTCCACAAGCCTAGAATTTAGCAGAAATAATATTAGTAAGAATCTGAAACTTACTGACACTGCTTTGCATGACTGGTAAAAATGGGTTTCAAATTAAAGGGTCTTTTTTTCTCAAGCACTATTTTCATCGATATTATTGCTGCACAACACAATCCTTGTGTATTTTTTATGGCCAAAGACATACAGATATGGAATATTTCTATCCAAATAAAAATTGGGGACACGTGGTTTATCAGCATTACTTTTTTTTCTGATTTGATAATGTGTTGTAAACATTCTTACAAAAGAGTAAGAATTAAATTATCTTTAGTCATACATTTAAATTCTCTTTATTGAAAAAAAGTAGCATATAATTGGAGCTGTCCTAGAAATTCTAGGGTGTATTTCTGTCTTATTTGTACAATTGACATTTTGATAATTAATTTCAACTACATTTCAACTCCTACCTCATCCTCTTGACCTTACACTCTATCTGTGCCTTGCCAATAGATAGCACTGGAAAACCCAAAAATCTGTTTTGTTTGCTTGTTTCAAGTTCTGCCACAGAAAGTTGGAGAACAGTGCCAATTGGCTCCATTACAAATTTATGCCATTTAATCTCAATTGGGCCTTCAATACTACTTGGCAATTCTTCACTCATCCCTGTGATGATGTCCTCAGCAGCTGTTTGAAATCTTTTTTACTTTCCACAGGTTCTCAATCCCCAAAGAAGAAAATTGTGGTTACAAAGCAAAACAAATTCTCAAAAGCATAATGCAAGAAAAATTCCCTGAAATAATATTTAAAAGTGCATATTAAAAGAGTACAAATTTCCCTGTACAGTATAAACTAACACAATATTGTAAAGCAACTATACTCCAATTAAAAAAAAAAAGAGCACAAATCTCACAAATTTCTGAGGAAATTGACCCAGATCAACCAACAGAGAGACATGTTCTAGTAAACTTCTTGGACTTTAAGGGGAAAAGAAACAAAACCCTTTCAGCTAAAAGGATCAAAATCATTCATAAATGAAAGGAAATCAGATTATAGTCAGACTTTGATAGCAAAGTTTATGCCAGCAGAAAAAGCAGTAACATACTCAATATAGCTAAAGAAAGATATGTGAGCCAAAGATTTTATATCCAGCCTGACTTTCAAAAAAAAGTCCTTAGCTTCATTACTTTATTACTAGCTAGCTCCTATTACCCATCAGGCTTGTCTTTTATAATATAAATAATATTTTTTAAACTTTTGATAATGGAAAATTTCAGGTATATGCAGAAGTAGATATAGTAGTATAATGGACCTCCAGGTACTAATCATGCAACCTCAACAATTATCAACACGTGGCCAATCTTGTTTTATTTATACACCTGTCCAATCCTCCTGCTCACTAGATTATTTTGGAGAAAAGTCTATACATTATATTATTTTCATTCCAAAAATGCTTTCAACAGAGTCAGCAGTAGAGAATCCTTGAAGAAAACAGCAAACACAAAGACCCAGCCAAAACCTGCCAGGACACCAGTGCCTACAGTAGAGCAAATCCAGCAAAATCCTGCACCTCTATCCAGAAGATGTCTAATATCTTGCTAAAGTTTAAGTTTCCAACTTCATCCTTAAACCAGTTAACATCCATGCTTATGGGATACCAAAGCTAACGAAAGCAACAATGCTATCCAGGAAATTCTTAACATCTTCTAAAGTTTAAGTTTGTAATCTTATAGTTGTCCTTTAAAGTTCAATCCATATGGATAACAGAAAGAGAATTGACCTGAAAGTGAGATTTGGGTTTGTCCCAGTTTTGCTAATTTTCTTTAGTGTGTCCTTAAGTGCATCACTTAAAACTTTGAGCCTGTTCCCCCGGAGGATGACAGCCATAGCTCCATTTTCTTCAAGCTCTATATCTGAGTCTTTAATAAATTGACTTTGAGTAGCACTCCCTCCTGTTGGAGTTAGAAGGTAAAGCTTAAGTGCTCTTCACAAAGAGTTAACTGTAGTTGAAAAGTGCTCTAAGATTAAAGTTAAGATAAAGTGGCACTTTAAGACATTTTTTTAAATATAAATTTTAACTACATATACTATCACTACTATTCCAAGAATCTGCTCTTTGTGAGATATTTTTCTAGCACATGTATGTAGACACAACTAGAAACTGCTCTCTAAAGCGGTGGAAAATCATTGACTTGCTATATAAAGAAATGCTCAACAAAGAAGTGTGTTAAACTAGAATTCACTTTCAGATAAATTTCAGGGTCAGATTTTCACCCTGGTCTTAACAAGTCACCATAGGAAATAACAATATTTACCCTCTATATGCTTAGCAATGTCATTTATAGAAAATTATTGAATACAAAAAATGCTTCCAGTAGGAAAAAAATTCTCTGGATTGAAAATGCTTCCTGTTAGTTTGCATTATTAATATTCAAACCCCATCCTCCTACCACCATGAGAAAAGTCTAGAGCATGGCATGACTGAGGACACTCTGATTTCTTTCCTTTAGTGCATTGCAACTGCCAGCTCACGGGAGCTAACTGCTTAGAACAATGAAACGCGACTCCTGATTCCCTCCAAATACTCACTAAGATCGTTATAATAAATTCAACTTACATTTTGATATCTTGCCCATTTGTGGAAAGTCTTCAGCATCCAGTCCTTCTGTTGCTGCTTTCACCTGGCGGTGGGGGCAGGGAGTAGGGTTCCAGAACTCACTGGAACTTCTCTGGAGAGGCCAGTAGTCCGGTCTTCAGGATCTCTGCCTCTATATGCAGACCTTGCAGATCATGGTTGGCTGACCACTTTCTGCACATATATCTATTCACTTCAAGACCTGTTCAATAATTTCTGACTACCTGGAATTCCCTTCTCTCTCCTAGCTGTCCTTGTTCCTTTCCACTGTGAATTTTCTGGTTGCTTGTCCATGATATAGATTCCCTGGCTATACAGTTGTTCACTTTCCTTTCCACTAAGATAGTGAATTTGCTTTCTAATTATAGTTCAAATATCCTATCTCCTGACAGATTTCTTGGTTGCTAACCACCATATTTGGAGTTTCCCACCCACTTTAGTAGCCCACTTTATTTCTCACTATAGCCCAGAATAACTGGTTTGTTGGTCACTATTCTCAAGTTTCCTGCCCCCTTTGAGACGAGACTTGTACCACATCTGTCTATTATAACTTGCTTCTCTCATGCCCTGGTGTTTTCTTCGCAGTAGGAGACTCACACTCCTATGCATTTTTCTTCACAATTGTACTTCAGGACAAAAACCAGTACCAGTCGTGGCCACAGAGTTTTTTCAATAGACATCTGGAGTGTCCTCTGTACTCCTTCAGAGATGCATTTACGTATATGGATCAAACAACACAACTACCTAGTCTAGAAACAAACATCTTTGGATTTAATGTTGGGGGTGACTTCTCCCCTCTCCCTTCAGATATGATTACTTATAGAGACTATACTCATGACTAACTTGTCTGGAATCTAATACCACTGGAATTCATTTGATAGCAGTTTGCCCCTCCTTCTTCAGATAGACATTTAGTTATATGGATCAGACCCCATGACTAATTTGTCCACGATTCAGTATCACTGAAATTAATTTTAGTTGTGGCATATGTCCCCCTCGTTTCAGGGAACTTTTACTTACGTAGATTCGACAACACAAACAACTAGTCATGAAACCAACATCTTTGGATATAATTTTGGAAGTGAATATTTTTCTTCTCCTCCTTCAGAGAGGTATTCATTTATTTAAATTATAACCCCAAGATTAACTCATCCAGAATCCAATAACACTGGAATTAATTTTGATGGCTTTGGTTTTTGCTGTCTGCTTTCAGGTAAGACTTTCCTCATATGGTTCAGACCACTGTTTAATTCTTCCAGGATCCAATATTACAGGAATTAATTTTAATGGTGACACTTTTTCTTGTCGTACTTCAGATATATATTTATTTGTATGGATCAGACCACATAATTCGTTTGACCAGAATCAAATATCAGTGGAATTAATCTTGATATTCATCTGGAGCCTCAATTTTCCCCTGAGCTTTGTGTGTGTGTGTGTGTGTGTGTGTATGTTTGTGTGTATTTTTTTTTAAATTGAAGTATAGTTGGTTTACAATGTTGTGTTAGTTTCAGGTATATATATTTATATTCTTTTCCATTATAGGTTATTACAAGATACTGAATATAGTTCCCTGTGCTATACAGTAGGCCCTTGTTGTTTATTTTATATATAGTAATTTGTATCTGCTAATCCCAAACTCCTAATTTATCCCTTCCCCCCTTTCCCCTTTGGTAACCATAAGTTTGTTTTCTATGTCTGTGAGTATATTTCTGTTTTGTAAATAAGTTAATTTGTATCACAATTAATTAATTAATTAATTTATTTATTTTTGGCTGCGTTGGGTTTTTGTTGCTGTGTGCGGGCTTTCTCTAGTTGTGGCAAGTGGGGGGCTACTCTTCATTGCAGTGAGCAGGCTTCTCATTGTGGTGGCTTCTCTTGTTGCAGAGCACGGGCTCTAGGCACGCAGGCTTCAGTAGTTGCAGCACGCAAGCTCAGTAGTTGTGGCTCAGGGGCTCTAGAGCGCAGGCTCAGTAGTTGCGGTGCACAGGATTAGTTGCTCCGTGGCATGTGGGATCTTCCCGGACCAGGGATTGAACCTGAGTCCCCTGTATTGGCAGGCAGATTCTTAACCACTGTGCTACCAGGGAAGTCCCTGTATCACATTTTAGATTCCACATATAAGTGATATCGTATGGTATTTGTCTTTCTCTGTCTGACTTACTTCACTTAATATGATAATCTCCAGGTCCATCCATGTTGCTGGAAATGGCATTATTTCATACTTTTTTTATGGCTGAGTAATATTCCACTGTATATATATACCACATCTTCTTTATCCATTCATCTCTCAATGGACATTTAGGTTGCTTCCATGTCTTGGCTAGTGTAAATAATGCTTCTATGAACATTGGGGTACATGTATCTTTTCAAATTAGAGTTCCCTCTGGACATATATCCAGGAGTGGGATTACTGGATCATATGGTAACTCTATTTTTAGTTTTTTAAAGAACCTCCATACTGTTTTCCATAGTGGCTGCACCAGTTTAAATACATTCCCACCAACAGTGTAAGAGGGTTCCGTTTCTCCACACCCTCTCCAGCATCTATTATTTGTAGACTTTTAAATGATGGCCATTGTGACCGGTGTGAGGTGATACCTCATTGTGGTTTTGATTTTGAGCTTTGTTTTTTTTGACAGTTTCTTTGTCCAAACCCAAACTGAATCCTTCCCCTAAATTTAGTTCCATTCCCATTTTTTCCTTTACTGCCCTATTTCCATTTCCATCCCTGCAAGAACACCTTCTTGGACACGGCCTCCATAAATCACTTGACTGTCTAGTTTAAGAAGAGTCTGAACCCCACGTACTTTATTGTGGAGGCTTAATGTACATAGTCAATATTTTAAAACTATAAAGACAGAAAAGCGAAGCAGAGGAGCAAGAAAGTATATTGAAACTGGTCCCATAATGCGGTTTAAAATCAGAAGTCGGGGCTTCCCTGGTGGTGCAGTGGTTGAGGGTCTGCCTGCCAATGCAGGGGACACGGGTTCGAGCCCTGGTCTGGGAAGATCCCACATGCTGCGGAGCAGCTGAGACCGTGGGCCACAATTACTGAGCCTGCGCGTCTGGAGCCTGTGCTCCGCAACAAGGGAGGCCGTGACAGTGAGGGGCCCGCGCGCCGCGATGAGGAGTGGCTCCCGCTTGCCACAACTAGAGAAAGCCCTCGCACAGAAACGAAGACCCAACACAGCCATAAAAAAAAAAAAAAAAAAAAAAAAAAAAATCAGAAGTCAACAAAGGGAGCCAACTTTGAAACAATAGACCAAGAAAATTCACAAAATTAAACGAGTTGGTCCCCCAATCTATTTATAACTTTGAAGCTCATTATCATATATAATAATGTTTGTCCCCTTGTAGTGATGATCTCTGATTGGCTCTGTCTTCTATTACATCATAGCTCTTTTCAAGAAAGTTGTGTTCTTATCCCCCAACCCTCATAGAACACTCCCAAAAGAATGGATTTACTCAGTTCTTCCTCATCCAATCATGTACTAAGCCCACCCCTGACTTTACTTCTTTAAGAGAGTTCTGTCATTATACCCCTTCCTCCCCGCTACACACACAGACACACAAAAAACCCTAACAGAACCCCCAGAGGAGGGAACTTAGTTCAGTTGTCTTTCAACTAATCACATTCTGACCCACCTCCTGGCATTTCCTTCTTCTAGAAAGTTCTGTGATCATAATGGCACTATATCAGGAACATCTAGAGGAAGGTTCTTAGTTCCATTTTCCTTAAACCCAAAACGTTCAGATCTGCTCCAAGACAATCACTTTGGCCAGGATATTCTGTTCTCAAACCTATCCTCATAGAAATACCCAGGGGTGTGGGCTTATTCAGTTCTTTTCCATTAAATCACATTCTGAGCGAGTCTTTCTTCCAGCAAGTTCTCTGATTACTCTTCACCCCAGTATAGACCCTTTCAAAAATCCCACGGGAGGAAACATAGTTCAGTACTCCTTCCATCAGTCACACTCTGACATCATAAATTTCATCCTCATACCATCACTATATCAGAAACACCCTGGGTAGAAATTCTAGTTCAGTTCAACCAATCATGTTCTGCTCCCCAGAGCTTTACCTGACCTAGAGTGTTCAGTTCTTATGTTAACCAATCTAAAAGAAACCCCAGGAGTGGGGACTTTTTCAGTCCTCCCTCTTCCAGTTATGTTCTGAGACTTCCTTCTGACCGTTAATCCTTCCAGAAAGTTCTGCTTCAATCCCTGCCCACCCCAGACATATTCAAAGAAACCCCAAGAAGTGGGAACTTATTTCAATTCTCCTTCAAGCAATCATGTTCATACACCATCCCAGATTTGTACTTTTCCCAGACTGTTATACCTTCATTCACCCATCCTCACAGAAACTTCCAGTGTGGAGAGAATGAGGATGGGAATATTCTAGGGAAAATGAAAGTACAAGAGGGGGTCAGAACATGATTAATGGAAGGAGAACTGAACTAAAGTCCTTACCCTGGGGGTTGCTGATATTGTGAAGTTATGAGAACAGAACTTTCTGGAAGAAATCAAGGTCAGGAGGTATAGTCAAGTGATTGGTTGAAGGAGAAATGAACTAAAATCCCTCCTCTGGGGTTTTGTAAGGGTGAGTTTGTGAGGAGGGAGGTAAAAACAGAACTTTCTGGAAGAAGTAAAGGTCTGGGAGCAGATCCAAATATTATTTGAAGGAAAACTAAAGTAAGCTTGCTACCCTGGGTGTTCCTGATACAGTAAGGGTATGAGGACAGATGTTTCCTGAAAATGTAAAGGTCAGAAGGTGGAGACAGAATGTGATTGGCTGAATCAACTAAGTTCCTCCAGTGAGATTTCTGTGACAGTGGGTGAGGGGATAAAGACAAAGCTATTTGGAAGAAGTAAAGGTCATTGGGTCAGCTCAGAACATGATTAGATAACGATGAATTAAATAGCTCACTTCGCAGAAGGTTTCTGTATTGGGGCTGGGAAAAGGACAGAATATTCTGGCAAAAGTAAATATCTGGGAGCAGTTTGCAACATTGTTGGTTGAAAGAGATCTGAGGTAAGCTTGTTTCCCTGGGTATTTCTGATAAAGTGAGAGTATGAGCACAGAACCTTCTAGAAGAAATAATCTGTCTCCACTTCAGGCTTCTATGAGGGTGGAGGCAAGGGGAATGAGAACAGAAACTCTAGGCAAAGTAAAGATCTGGAAGCAGAGCCAAGCATGACTGGTTGAAGGAGAACTGATCTAAGCTGGATGTGTCTGATATAGTGAGGTTATGAGACACAACTTTCCAGAAGAAGTAAAGACCAGGAGGTGGGCCTGCCCAGTGATCCTCCTGACATGCCTGCCTGAACTCTTCTTTTCCCAGAATGTTCTTTGCTCATACCGTCACCCTTGCAGGATCATCCAGGGGAGGGTGCTATTTTATTTCTCCCTCAATCAACATTAATTGAGACCAACTACCTCTACTCTGATTTCCCCTTGGTTCACAGGCCCTAAGTGGGTCCAGCTCTGACTACCTAAGCAATATTCATATGAAAAGAGTAAGTTGAATAATTGTATTTCAAAGAATGTATAGCCAAGTAACTTTCTTTTTCCCAATATCCCTAACGAAGATAAAAAATAAAATCAAGGTTGACTTTATTCTTGTCATTAAAAAAAAATTCTTTTCACTTTCATGTATTCTTTGAGGTTGAGGGAATGAATATAGTTATTCATACAGAATGTAATGGTGCCTTCTAGTCTACCCAGAAAGCTTGTTTAAAGCAAATTCATGAGAAAATAAATGACACGTTTTTTTCTTTTTCTTTTGTTTTGTTTTTGTTTTTTCAGTTGTGGAAAAAAGTTTGTTGTAAATATTCACTTGTGAATATTTTGAGATAACTGTAGATTCACATGGGGTTGTAAGAAGTAATACAGAGAGAGCTCATGTATACTTTACTCAGTTTCGTAGAATAGTAACATCTTGTAAAACTATAGTAAAATATCACAATCAGGATTTTGGCATGATACAATCCGTTGATATTATTCAGATTTCCCCAGTTTCACTTTTACTCATTTGTGTGTGTGTATTATTTCTACACAGTTGTATCCCATGGATAGGTTCCTGTATTCACTATCACAGACAAGATATAAAACTGTTCCATTGCCACATGAATCTCTCCTGTTTGTAACAATTCCTACTTTCCCCATACCGTGCCCTGTCCCTAAATCCTGGCAACCACTAGTCTGCTTTCCATCTGTATAATTTTGTCATTTCAAGAATATTGTACAAAGGGAATCCTATAGCACATAGCCTTTTAGGATTGCCTATTTTCACTCAGTATGATTCTCTGGAGATGCATTCAGGTTGTTTTGTGTATCAGTAGTTTGTTTCTTTTTATTGCTGATAGTATTCCATTGTATGGGGGAACCAAAGTTTGTTTATACAATTACCCAGTGGAGCACATTTGGGTGGTTTCCACTTTTTGATGATTATGAATTAAGCTATGAACATTCGTGTACAGGCTTTATGTGTAAAAATAGGTTTTCAGTTTTGTGGGATAAATGCCAAGGGATGTGATTGCTGAGTTGTATGATAGTCACATTTTTAGTTTTACA
Organism: Balaenoptera musculus; assembly: GCF_009873245.2. Lineage (NCBI taxonomy): Eukaryota > Metazoa > Chordata > Mammalia > Artiodactyla > Balaenopteridae > Balaenoptera > Balaenoptera musculus. The sequence continues at coordinate 80,304,911 of NC_045806.1, read as the reverse complement.
AGAAATTGCCAGACTCTTTTCCAGTAAATAACACTTTAAACTGACCACATGTTACTTTTATCTTTGGGGATATGCCTCTAGTTTGACAAAGATGTCAAGACCATATTTCCAGAATTTTTAAAAACATTATGCTGAATGAGAGTTTTCAGTTCTCTTCACATAATGCTCAAATCTCAAACACACAAGGACACATTAAAGCCTGTACAGATGGATGGATTTATTAAGTTTATAAATGTTATGTGCTTGTACTTTATATTCAGAAAGAGGATTCATTTAGAAAATCACCATGGTAAGTCTACCATTAATTGTTTTTAAGGAAAATGTATATTCAAATTTAAAGGATACTGACAAAAAAGATTTGTTGAATACAAGTGATTTATATTTTCCATCAGTTCTAGGCTCTTTGTCATTTTATCACATAACCCTTTGTTGTCACTAAGAGTAACAGAAATAAGATTCATTTTTGACTAAAAAAGCTTAATAAAATGCCACAGAATATGAGCAGTTTATTATATAGTAAAAAGAGAAAAGCCAATTAAAAAAATCAGTTTCAAATGAGTAATGACCACACTAATAAAAACTCAGCCAAAATGAGTTGTCTCAAGGTACTGTGTATATTTTGAACAGTTCCAATGAGCTAAAGCATTTCTTATAATTAAATGTTTTCTCCCATTTTTATATTTGAATATCTTATACATTTTAATATGTATTCTACAATTTTATTCAACAAATCACTGATGAGTTTATACTGAACAAAGTTTAAATCACATTCAGACAAATGCAATAAAAATAAATATTTTCAGATAAGAGAGTGTTTCCATAGTTGGAAATATTTTTTTTCCTTTTTTTAGAAAATTGAAGTATAGTTGATTTACAATGTTGTGTTAGTTTCAGGTGTACAGCAAAGTGCTATCATCTATCTATCTATCTATCTATCTATCATCTATCTATCCTTTTTCAGATTCTTTTCCATTATAGGTTATTACAAGATATTGAATATAGTCCCCTGTGCTATACAGTAGAACCTTGTTGTTTATCTATTTTATATATAGTAGTGTGCATATGTTAATCCCAAACTACTAATTTATCCCTTTCCCCCCCTTCCCCTTTGGTAACCATAAGTTTGTTTTCTGTGTCTGTGAGTCTATTTCTGTTTTGTAAATAAATTCATTTGTATCATATTTTAGATTCCATATATAAGTGATATCATATGATATTTGTCTTTTTCTGATTTACTTCACTTAGCATGATAATCTCTAGGTCCATTCATGTTGCTGCAAAAGGTATTATTTCATTCTTTTTTTATGAGTGAGTAGTATTCCATTGTATATGTGTACCACATCTTCTTTATCCATTCCTCTGTCAGTGGACATTTAGGTTGCTTCCATGTCTTGGCTATTGTAACTAGTGCTGTTGTGAACATTGGGGTGCATGTATCTTTTTGGTTTAGAGTTTTGTCTGGATATATGCCCAGGAGTGGGATTGCTGGATCATATGGTAACTCTATTTTTAGTTTTTTTAAGGAACCTCCATACTGTTCTCCATAGTGGCTATACCAATTTACATTCCCATCAACAGTGTAGGAGGGTCCCTTTTTCTCCACACCCTCTCCAGCATTTATTATTTGTAGACTTTTTAATGATGGCCATTCTGATCTGTATGAGGTGATATCTCATTGTAGTTTTGATTTGCATTTCTTTAATAATAAAATAATACAATTAAAGAAGTTTGGGTTACTATTACTTTAAAAGTGATTTTTCAGTATATTGTCCTGGATTGGATACTGGTCTTGACAAACTACCTAGAAATGCCATTCTTCATTCACTTGGTGGGGTGGGGGGATTTCAATGTAGCTTGGGTATTAGATGAGATGAAATCTTAATGAAATGGAAAGATGAAGATCATTGACTTATGAAAAGCAGGTGTTAAACAGTATACAGTAATGTTGTTTTGGTCAAAAATATATAAGCCCATGTATTGTATATATACACGCTTAAAGAAAGTTAAGAAGCATATGCACTAGAGTTAACATAGGGGATCTCTGGAGTTGGCAATGTGAAGACTTAGTTTTTAAGTTTTTGCTAACTTGCATTTTCTATATATTCTACAATGCATATATACTACTTCTGTAATAATAAATGGTATTTTTTAAACTCATGACAGATGGAAATTTATGGAACATATTATGCCTTTTAGCTTCTCATTTTTTAAATCAGACTTTAATTTTTTTAGTGCTGTTTTAGGTTCATAGCAAAATTGAGGAGAAAGTACAGACCTTTCCCATATACTCCCCCACATTTGTTACAATTGATGAACCTACACTGACATGTCGTTATCACCCAAAGTCCACAGTTTACATTAGGGTTCACTCTTGGTGTTATTATACATTCTATGGGTTTGGACAAATATACAATGACATGTAGCCACCATTGTAGTATCACACAGAGTATTTTCACCACCTTAAAAATCCTCTGTGCTCTTTCTATTCATCCCTTCCCCCTAATCCCTGGCAACCACTGTTTTTTTTTAGTTTCCATAGTTTTGTCTTTTGCAGAATGTCTTAGAGTTGCAGTCATACAATATGTAGCCTTTTCAGAATGGCCTCTTTCACTTAGCAACATGCATTTAGTTTCCTCCATGTCTTTTCATGGTTTGATAGCTCATTTCTTTTTAATGCTGAAAAATATTCCATTGTCTGGGTGTACCACAGTTTATTTATCCTTTCACCTATTGAAGGATATGATCTAGTTTTTTTTTACCAACAATGAAAAAATAAACACAAAATCTCAAAGTAAAAGAATGTTTTTATGGGTTTAGCAAATGTGTTGGTTATCATGAATGTATCAGTTTTGCTGTTAACATTTGGAACGGTCCATTTTCATTTGCTCATTTGCAGGGCAGACTTTTAGAAGTACTGTTTTATGTTGACTTTTTTGTGTGCTGATTTACAGTTTGTTCTGGATGGTGGGTCTGCTTTGTGCTTTTTTTTTGGTTTTAATTTAATTAAATTAATTAATTTATTTTTATTTTTATTTCTTTCACACACACACACTGTATTTTATTTTTACAAGAGATAAATAAACTGACACCAAGCATTGTAAATGGATGACCACAACAAAAGCAAAAATAATTGCAATTACCAAACATGAAACACACTCATACTATGTCATAATATTGACATTCAGTCCAGTAATCTTTCACTGTAACAGCTCCTTTACTTTGCAGTGAAAATTGATTTGTATATTTTTTGCCTCTGAGTCCTTGTGGGATTTTTTTTTTTTTATTCAAACAGAAAGTCACAAAAATTATAATCATCCTCAACAGTTCACTCAGTCCCATGTAATTAATTTTTTTTTCATCTTGATCTTTTGTTAGCACTTTAATGAATTCATCAGTTTTCCATTAGAGTTCTGAAAATGCTTATTCATTCACTTCAGCAGCATAGTCAGTTACCAGAAACCTGTACTTGTCAGAGTCTTTTCCATGAATTCCTTGAAGATGAAACCCTTTTATAGGAACATTTTTGCAAAAGCATCAGAGTACACCCAGAACTGTCTGTAAATGACAAAAGACTTAAAAATGACCACTGTTAAAGATTTGATGAGAGTTCATAATAATGCAATTGACAAGGAAATTCAGTTATTTCTGAGATATACATTTTAAAGTAATAACTAGAATTATGACTTACAACATTATACCAGAACATATAAGATTTTTAGAAATTTCATGTAATGTCTGAAACATTTATATTAACATATTTCCATACAAATAACCCAAAGAAAGTTTAGTATTAGTTGTTTTTTTTTGTTTGTTTGTTTTTTTGTACTGCAGGTTCTTATCAGTCATCAATTTCATACACATCAGTGTATACATGTCAATCCCAATCGCCCAATTCAGCACACCACCATCCCCACCCCACCGCGGTTTTCCCCCCTTGGTGTCCATACGTTTGTTCTCTACATCTGTGTCTCAACTTCTGCCCTGCAAACAGGTTCATCTGTACCATTTTTCTAGGTTCCACATACATGCATTAATATACGATATTTGTTTTTCTCTTTCTGACTTACTTCACTCTGTATGACATTCTCTAGATCCATCCACGTCTCAACAAATGACTCAATTTCGTTCATTTTTATGGCTGAGTAATATTCCATTGTATATATGTACCACTTATTCTTTATCCATTCGTCTGTCGATGGGCATTTAGCTTGCTTCCATGACCTGGCTATTGTAAATAGTGCTGCAATGAACATTGGGGTGCATGTGTCTTTTTGAATTATGGTTTTCTCTGGGTATATGCCCAGTAGTGGGATTGCTAGATCATATGGTAATTCTATTTTTAGTTTTTTAAGGAACCTCCATACTGTTCTCCATAGTGGCTGTATCAATTTACATTCCCACCAACAGTGCAAGAGGGTTCCCTTTTCTCCACACCCTCTCCAGCATTTATTGTTGTAGACTTTTTGATGATGGCCATTCTGACCTGTGTGAGGTGATACCTCACTGTAGTTTTGATTTGCATTTCTCTTATTTTTATACAGCAGGTTCTTATTAGTTATCTGTTTTATACATATTAGTGTATATATGTCAATGCCAATCTCCCAGTTCATCCCCCCCCAACCTTGGTGTCCATATGTTTGTTCTCTACATCTGTGTCTCTATTTCTGCCTTGCAAACCGGTTCATCTGTACTGTTTTTCTAGACTCCACATATATGCATTTGTGCTTATTGAATATAATTAGAATATACCAGTACAGTTAGAATATACCCTATACTAGGGGGTTCGGAGGTGAGTTTTACCTGCTTAAGCAGCTTATCATTGACTTGAATTATCTTGAAATTTCCTTTAAATGCAACCACATAGATTTTCTTTAACTTGAGGCCTGTTCATCAATATTGCACATGAGAATCTCCTATCTAATTTCATAAACATATATTAATTGACTGCTAACTCGGTGCCTGGCTCCATCCTAGGTGCTTTGGATACATCGGTGTACAAACCAGATAAAAATACTTGCCATTACGGAGTTAACATTCTAGTGGAGGGAGACAGTAAACAGAATGTATCAGTGCATTTTATTATATGTTCTACAGCTAAGGGTATTAGAAAAAATAAATAAATGAGGCTAAGGGGATCTGAAGTACAGGGGTGAGGGTGAGATTTCATTTTATTTACTTTTTGGTTTTTTTTACTTTAAGTTTTTAATCTTTATACAATTTTAAAGGTTATTTTCCATATGCAGTTATTACAAAATATTGGTTATATTCCCTGTGTTGTACAATAAATTCTTGTAGCCTATCTTACACCCAATAGTTTGTACCTCCCACTCCCCCACCCTTATATTGTGGTTCCCCCACCACTGGTAGCCACTAGTTTGTTCTCTATATCTGTGAGTCTGCTTCTTTTATGTTATATTCACTATTTTTTAGATTCCACATATAAGTGATATCATATAGTATTTATCTTTCTCTGTCTGACTTATTTCACTTAGCAAAATGCCCTCCAAGTCCATCCATGTTTCTGCCAATGGCAAAATTTCATTCTTTTTTATGGTTGAGTAATATTCCATTGTATATATATACCACATCTCCTTTAACCATTCATCTGTTGATGGGCATTTAGGTTGCATCCATGTCCTGGCTATTATAAATAGTGCTGCTATGAACATTCGGGTGCATGTATCTTTTTGAATTAGCATGTTAGTGGGGTTTTTTTCAGATATATAGAGGATGAGAGTGTAAACAGGGTGGTCAGGATATATTGAACTGAGGTGACATACAAGAAAAGACTTAGAGGAGGTGAGAAGTGAGCCATACAGGTATGATGGAAGAAAAATTTCAGACAGAGATGCAGGCCTTATGTGGAGAGCATTCCTCATGAGTTAGAGAAGCAGTGCAGAGTCCAGTGCGGCTGGAGGGGAGTGAGCATGGGCGGAATAGGCATTCAGAGGATGCGGTCAGAGAGATAGTCCTGTAGAGCCTTGGAGGCCATTTGTAAGGCCCTTGTCTTTTACTCATAGTGAGATGGGAGCCATTGAGGTGAACAGGGCAATGACATGATCTGACTTAAATTATTAATTAAATAATAATGGCTGCTGAAAAGAGGCCAGGACAGAAGCAGGGTGGTCAGGAGATCACTGGTGGTGGGAGGGGGAGTAGTGAGAAGTGGTCAGATTTGGAAATATTTTGAAGATAAAGTCAACAGGGTTAATTGAGATCAGAAAGACTGAAGGTAGAGCAGGTTTGGGGAATAAAATAAAGATTGCTGCTGTGGACATGGTAGGTGTAATTGTCTGTTAGACATCAAATCCAATTCTTATTTCCATCATCAGTACCAATGATCTGCAAGCACTGACTGTAGGGGAGAAAGTGGTAGGTACAAGAACCATAGAAAACGTTTTCTTTACAGCCAGTGTACTTGCAAACTAAGGCGATCAGGGTGTACACATACAACTACAACCTTTTCTAACACTCAACATTTATTTATTCATCGATTGGAGAAACATTGATTGAGGCACTTACTAGATGCTCAGTATTGGTGGAAGGAAATTGGGGATCAACTGGCTAGTTATGAATCCTGGATTCACTACTTAGTAGTCACTAAGCCCCACCATGCCTTGGGTCACCATCTGGAAAATAAGGACAATAAACAATACCTACCTCACAGGGATGTTGGGAGGATTAAATGAGATAATCATGTGTAAAGCATTTAGAACAACATATGATAAACACTCTCTATGTTACTCGTTATTTTCATCAAGGCCTCTCTCTTCCTTTCCAGCATATCCTCTCCCCTAGCCAATCCTAACATAAACAGAAAAGAATACCTGTAACCTGCATGATGGGTACAGTTAGCATAGATACCATATACCAAGATCAAAATGAGGAAAGTCTAGAACCTCAGGCCAGTTCCTATCACTTTGTCTGATCAACACACTACCTAGACATCTACAAGATAATTTTTCAGACTCACATACACATGGAAAAATAGCTAAGGGGACTTTCAGAACTCTTAGGAATTCTTGTTGATCAAGAACCTTTCTGTAGTCACCATTACCTGGAGGTCACTGCCTCGTTCACAGATACTGTGCACATCTGCTAGTCCTTAATCACTGGAACTCACAAGGATGCTTGAATCAGCACAGAGAGCAGGCCATCAAACAGGCAACTGTTGTGTCCTACCCTAGCTATGCTTTTGTGTGAACCACCCCATCTGTTCTCCTATTCCTCATCTCCTGGCCTCAATTCTGCTGTTTCCTTATTTAAACCCAGTTTGAACCTCAACGCTTAAATGCTGACCTGTGACCATCTGATCAGATTCACTGCAGTCTATGCCTGGCCACCTGGCCTCACCCATGTAGAATCCAAATTTGGGTTGTGTCATTCAATTTGGCTTGACACTGTCAACTCAGACTTTGGCTTCTCTTTCAGGAAAATGAAAACCACATGTGTTTTTTCCTTTTGAACAAGCTTCCTTTCCATGATCACTTTCTAGGTTTTGCGTTTCTGTAGTTATTCTGCAAGACTTATCCGTGAGGGTTCAGGGTGTTAAAATATAGTGCTAGGCTTTTAATAACAATAACAATATTATCAGCAATAATGATAAAAACATTTATTCAGTGCTTACCGTATATTTTACTAATATTTTGTTACATCCTTTACATTCATTTTTTATCTCAGTTACTGTGGTAAATAACCTATGAGGTAAACATTATTTTCTTCATTTTATAGATGAGGAAACTAAGGTTGGAAGAATTGCATTAGTCAGAAAGAAAGTGGCAGAGCAGAGCTTAAACTCAAGTTTTTCTGGGTCCAAACTATTACTTTTATTTTTATTTTTTTCTTGAGGTATAGTTGATTTACAATGTTGTGTTAGTTTCCCATGTACAGCAAAGTGATTCATATATATATATACATATATATATACTTTTTCAGATTTTTTCCATTACAGTTTATTACAAGATATTGAATATAGTTCCCTGTGCTATACAGTACAACCTTGTTGTTTATCTATTTTATATACAGTAGTTTGTATCTGCTAATCCCAAACTCCTAGTTTATCCCTCCCCCTCCCCCAAAGTTGGTACTTTTAATTACCAAAGTATATCAAGACTATGTGCTTCTTACGTCTTTTCTCCCCTGCAGTTTTTGTTGGGTATACAGTACATTACCTTATAGTTATCCTTCAACATTAGGTGAAATTGAGAGGGGACAAAAAGGTCTCTTTATAAATGTTCAGCAATCCTTGCCCTTTACTAAAACAAAGACCTTATATTTTTATAGACCTTTGCAACCTCAGAATACTTTCATACCCGTTCACTTTTGATCCTCACAATGCTTCTTGTGGTGATCAAGACAGCGCTTGTTATCTCCTTTATCTAGATAAATAAAGCAAGGTTCAGAGAGCTTAAATGACCTGAACAAGATCTCATGACTGGTAAATTGGCTAGACAGGTTACAATCAGGTTTCCTGACTATTAATCAACTTTCTAAAAATTCTAGCTATAACTAGTGGTTGAAAAAGATTGTTAAAATATATTATTCTTAACACAAATTGTAGAAGCCCATGGCTTACTTTCTAAGAAAGCAACAAATATCAAGAACAAGATATTACAAAGTGTCAAAGATTGTCCTCTTTTCTTTTTGTTCTTGATTTGAGGGCTGTGGCTTTAAAGGGTGTGTGTTAGTGTGCTAGGGTTGCCATAACAAAACCCCACCAACTAAGAGACTTAAACAACAGATTTTTACTTTCTCACAGCTCTGGAGGATAGAAGTCCAAGACTGAGGAGTTGGCAGGGTTCATTCTCCTGAGGCTTCTCTCCTTGGCTGGCAAATGGCTGTCTTCTCATTGTGTCCTCACATGGCCTTTTCTCTGAGTGCACATCCCTGGTGTCCCTTACTCTTCTTATAAGGACAACAATCCTATTTGGATTAGGGCCCCATCCTTATGACCTCATTAACCTTAATTGCCTCTTTAGAGGCCCTATTTCCAAAAATAGTCACATTCTGAGGTACCAGGGGTTAGGACTTCAACATATGACATTTGGATGGACATAATTCAGTCCACAACAGGGGGTTTCTTATTAAGCAAATGCTCCTTTATCTGATGGGTCGGAGAGCTATAATCAAATTTAAAAAGTTCCCAACATCAGTATGAAACCCTGTATAAAATCAGAGAAAGCCCATGAAGACTTAAGCTTGAAACAATTTTTGAAATGAAGAGTCCTAATAAACAGATAGACAGAGGATTGGTCCTATACCCACTGGTAGAAAAAAAAGAAGAAAGAAGGAATTAAGAAGGAACTAGAGGCCTCTGGACTGTGGAATTCTGGAGTTTGCAGCCCTTTCTCCAGGATAGATTACTGGAAGTGGGATGGCAGGGTCAAAAGAGAACAATTAAAACATGCCCTAAGCAGAAGCAAGAAGAACTACAATCATGCAGCCTGTGGAACAAAAACCACATTCAAGAAAGATAGACAAGGTGAAAAGGCAGAGGGCTAGGTACCAGATGAAGGAAGAAGATAAAACCACAGAAAAACAACTAAATGAAGTGGAGATAGGCAACCTTCCAGAAAAAGAATTCAGAATAATGATAGTGAAGATGATCCAGGACCTCGGAAAAAGAATTGAGGCGAAGATCGAGAAGATGCAAGAAATGTTTAACAAAGACCTAGAAGAATTACAGAACAAACAAACAGAGATGAACAATACAATAACTGAAGTGAAAACTACACTAGAAGGAATCAATAGCAAAATAACTGAGGCAGAAGAACGGATAAGTGACCTGGAAGACAGAATGGTGGAATTCACTGCTGCAGAACAGACTAAAGAAAAAAGAATGAAAAGAAATGAAGACAGCCTAAGAGACCTCTGGGACAACATTAAGCGCAACAACATTCGCATTATAGGGGTCCCAGAAGGAGAAGAGAGAGAGAAAGGACTCGAGAAAATATTTGAAGAGATTATAGTCAAAAACTTCCCTCACATGGGAAAGGAAATAGCCACCCAAGTCTGAGAAGTGCAGAGAGTCCCATACAGGATAAACCCAAGGAGAAACACGCCAAGACACATAGTAATCAAATGGGCAAAAATTAAAGACAAAGAAAAATTATTGAAAGCAGCAAGGGAAAAATGACAAATAACATACAAGGGAACTCCCATAAGGTTAACAGCTGATTTCTCTGCAGAAACTCTACAAGCCAGAAGGGAGTGACATGATATACTCAAAGTGATGAAAGGGAAGAACCTACAACCAAGATTACCCCGCAAGGGTCTCATTCAGATTCGATGGAGAAATCAAAAGCTTTACAGACAAGCAAAAGCTAAGAGAATTCAGCACCACCAAACCAGCTCTACAACAAATGCTAAAGGAACTTCTCTAAGTGGGAAACACAAGAGAAGAAAAGGACCTACAAAAACAAACCCAAAACAATCAAGAAAATGGTCATAGGAACATACATATCGATAATTACCTTAAATGTGAATGGGTTAAATGCTCCAACCAAAAGACACTGGCTTGCTGAATGGATACAAAAACCAGACCCATATATATGCTGTCTACAAGAGACCCACTTCAGACCTAGGGACACATAAAGACTGAAAGTGAGGGGATGGAAAAAGATATTCCATGCAAATGGAAATCAAAAGAAAGCTGGAGTAGCAATACTCATATCAGATAAAATAAACTTTAAAATAAAGAATGTTACAAGAGACAAGGAAGGACACTACATAATGATCAAGGGATCAATCCAAGAAGAAGATATAACAATTATAAATATATATGCACCCAACATAGGAGCACCTCAATACATAAGGCAACTGCTAACAGCTATAAAAGAGGAAATCGACAGTAACACAATAATAGTGGGGGACTTTAACACCTCACTTACACCAATGGACAAATCATCCAAAATGAAAATAAATACGGAAACAGAAGCTTTCAATGACACAATAGACCAGCTAGATTTAACTGATATTTATAGGACATTCTGTCCCAAAACAGCAGATTACACTTTCTTCTCAAGTATGCATGGAACATTCTCCAGGATAGATCACATCTTGGGTCACAAATCAAGCCTCAGTAAATTTAAGAAAATTGAAATCATATCAAGCATCTTTTCTGACCACAACGCTTTGAGATTAGAAATGAATTACAGGGAAAAAACGTAAAAAACACAAACACATGGAGGCTAAACAATACGTTACTAAATAACCAAGAGATCACTGAAGAAATCAAAGAGGAGATCAAAAGATACCTAGAGAGAAATGACAATGAAAACACTACGATCCAAAACCTATGGGATGCAGCAAAAGCAGTTCTAAGAGGGAAGTTTATAGCTATACAATCCTACCTCAAGAAACAAGAAAAATCTCAAAAAAAAATCTACCCTTACACCTAAAGGAACTAGAGAAAGAAGAACAAACAAAACCCAGAGTCAGCAGAAGGAAAGAAATCATAAAGATCAGAGCAGAAATAAATGAAATAGAAACAAAGAAAACAATAGCAAAGATCAATAAAACTAAAAGCTGGTTCTTTGAGAAGATAAACAAAATTGATAAAGCATTAGCCAGACTCATCAAGAAAAAGAGGGAGAGGACTCAAATCAATAAAATTAGAAATGAGAAGGGAGAAGTTACAACAGACACCACAGAAATACAAAGCATCCTAAGAGACTACTACAAGCAACTCTAGGCCAATAAAATGGACAACCTGGAAGAAATGGACAAAGTCTTAGAAAGGTATAACCTTCCAAGACTGAACAAGGAAGAAATAGAAAACTTGAACAGACCAATCACAAGCAATGAAATTGAAACTGTGATTAAAAATCTTCCAACAAACAAAATCCAGTACCAGATGGCTTCACAGGTGAATTCTATCAAAGATTTAGAGAAGAGCTAACACCCATCCTTCTCAAACTCTTCCAAAAAATTGCAGAGGAAGGAACACTCCCAAACTCATTCTATGAGGCCACCATCACCCTGATACCAAAACCAGACAAAGATACTACAAAAAATGAAAATTACAGAACAATATCACTGATGAATATAGATGGTAAAATCCTCAAGAAAATACTAGCAAACAGAATCCAACAACACATTAGAAGGATCATGCACCATGATCAAGTGGGATTTATCCCAGGGATGCAAGGATTCTTCAATATATGCAAATCAATTAATGTGATACACCATATTCACAAATTGAAGAAGAAAAACCATATGATCATCTCAATAGATGCAGAAAAAGCTTTTGACAAAATTCAACACCCATTTATGATAAAAACTCTCCAGAAAGTGGGCATAGAGGGAACCTACCTCAACATAATAAAGGCCATATATGACAAACCCACAGCAAACACCATTCTCAGTGGTGAAAAACTGAAAGCATTTCCTCTAAGATCAGGAACGAGACAAGGATGTCCACTCTCACCACTATTATTCAACATAGTTTTGGAAGTCCTAGCCACGGCAATCAGAGAAGAAAAAGAAATAAAAGGAATACAAATTGGAAAAGAAGAAGTAAAGCTGTCACTGTTTGCAGATGACATGATACTATATATAGAGAATCCTAAAGATGCCACCAGAAAACTACTAGAGCTAATCAATGAATTTGGTAAAGTTGCAGGATACAAAATTAATGCACAGCAATCTCTTGCATTCCTATACACTAATGATGAAACATCTGAAAGAGAAATTAAGGAAACACTCCCATTTACCACTGCAACAAAAAGAATAAAATACCTAGGAATAAACCTACCTAGGGAGACAAAAGACCTGTATGCAGAAAACTATAAGACACTGAGAAAGAAATTAAAGATGATACCAACAGATGGAGAGATATACCATGTTCTTTGATTGGAGGAATCAATATTGTGAAAATTACTATACTACCCAAAGCAATCTACAGATTCAATGCAATCCCTATCAAATTACCAATGGCATTTCTTACGGAACTAGAACAAAAAATCTTAAAATTTGTATGGAGACACAAAAGACCCCGAATAGCCAAAGCAGTCTTGAGGGAAAAAAACGGAGCTGAAGGAATCAGACTCCCTGACTTCAGACTATACTACAAAGCTACAGTAATCATGACAGTATGGTACTGGCACAAAAACAGAAACATAGATCAATGGAACAAGATAGAAAGCCCTGAGGTAAACCCACGCACCTATGGTCCACTAATCTATGACAAAGGAGGCAAGGATATACAATGGAGAAAAGACAGTCTCTTCAATAAGTGGTGCTGGGAAAACTGGACAGCTACATGTAAAAGAATGAAATTAGAACACTCCCTAACACCATACACAAAAATAAACTCAAAATGGATTAGAGACCTAAATGTAAGACTGGACACCATCAAACTCTTAGAGGAAAACATAGGAAGAACACTCTTTGACATAAATCACAGCAAGATATTTTTTGATCCACCTCCTAGAGTAATGGAAATAAAAAGAAAAATAAACAAATGGGACCTAATGAAACTTAAAAGCTTTTGCACAACAAAGGAAACCATAACCAAGACGAAAAGACAACCCTCAGAATGGGAGAAAATATTTGCAAACAAATCAACAGACAAAGGATTAATCTCCAAAATATAAAAACAGCTCATGCAGCTCAATATTAAAAAGACAAACAACCCAGTCCAAAAATGGGCAGAAGACCTAAATAGACACTTCTCCAAAGAAGACATACAGATGGCCAAGGAGCACATGAAAAGCTGCTCAACATCACTCATTATTAGAGAAATGCAAATCAAAACTACAATGAGGTATCACCTCACACCAGTTAGACTGGGCATCATCAGAAAATCTACAAACAACAAATGCTGGAGAGGGTGTGGAGAAAAGGGAACCCTCTTGCACTGTTGGTGGGAATGTAAATTGATATAGCCACCCTGGCGAACAGTATGGAGGTTCCTTACACAACTAAAAATAGAATTACCATATGATCTAGCAATCCCACTACCGGGCATATACCCAGAGAAAACCAAAATTCAAAAAGACACATGCACCCCAATGTTCATTGCGGCACTATTTACAATAGCCAGGTCATGGAAGCAAGCTAAATGCCCATCGACAGACGAATGGATAAAGAATAAGTGGTACATATATACAATGGAATATTACTCAGCCATAAAAAGGAACGAAATTATGTCATTTGTAGAGACGTGGATGCATCTAGAGACTGTCATACAGAGTGAAGTAAGTCAGAAAGAGAAAAACAAATATCATATATTAACGCATATATGTGGAACCTAAAAAAATGGTACAGATGAACCTGTTTGCAGGGCAGAAATTGAGACACAGATGTAGAGAACAAACGTATGGACACCAAGGGGGGAAAGCAGTGGGGGGGTCGGGATGTTGGTGTGATAAATTGGGCAATTGGGATTGGCATGTATACACTGATATGTATAAAACTGATGACTTATAAGAACCTGCTGTATAAAAAATAAATAAAATGAAATTCAAAAAAAAAAAAAAAAAAAAGAAGGAACTAGATTACCTAGGGGGAAATGGAAGTCCCAAACCTTCAAAATACACAACAAAAGAAATAGTGGAAAATGTCAGAAGTATCCCAGTTAATCTCTGAAGTAAGTTAATATGTGACTATACTTATTATTTCTACAGGGTGCTTATATTTTGACTGATTGCTTATTTGGAGTTATCACTTTCAACAAACTATTATCCCAACTCATAACTGGAGTTTAGAATGGGTCAGACCAAGGTTTACTGGAACCCATAGCTGACTGATTGCTAGAAGGGCAGGACAGGAATATGGGATATGAGAATATAAGATGAGACCCAAGGAGGTCTGCCACTTGGTTCTGACAGACAGTACAGACACAAAGAGCAGCAAATTAGCCCCAAGAAGACAATATTCAGCCAGCAATAGGACCTGGGATTTAGGATGGAGCCGAGGTTCTGCCAGGACTCAGTGATCAGTCAGAATTCTAGACCTGGAGGAATGGTATAGAAATCCAGGCAGAGACTTAGATAGGCAGAAGACCAAGATCTAGTTATAGGAACTAGGCCACCTATTGCAATCTGATACACAAAAAATAGGGTGAGAACCAGAGTACAGGTCAGCATGGGGACACCAGCAAGGCACCTTAATTTTGACACCAGCAAGGCAGGTAAGCTATTGGCTGGCCTAGGACTCCCTTTCTTCCCCCTGCCAAGGAGCCTCATCCATCTCAGAGTTTGAGGGAGCTTTATACCTAGATTCGAGAATTAAAAGGCTCAGAAAGGTTTAGATGCAAGGGACCTGGTACACCATTCCTCCCTATAGGATGGCAAATGTCATTGCCATCTGTTTATTTTGTTTTTGCATTTAAGTTAATCAGGTCTAGCAGCAAAAAATTTCAAAAATGCTTTAAGAAAAGTATTTTTCTGACAGTGTTGAATTGATTCATCATTTTCTTTTACAAGAGTTTATCACTAGCCTATAATAGAGCTTGTCCTAGATATTATACTTTCCTTAAGACAGCCCTATACAATCCTGCCACTGTGACTGGTTGTCATCCCACAGTAGGGGCAGTGATTTCATTCATCACATAAAGATTCGAGTCTCACCAAATGACAGAAGTTATGTACTACTCACTTTTCCCCAGGACAAATTTAAGGAGAAGGAAGGCAATTGAGAATCACCTAGATCACCTAAGGGGGAAAATTTAAAAAAAATAATAAAAGTTGATTTCTGTGATATAAGTTATCCCGAGGCTAGATTGAAGCAATGTAGCTTCCCTGGGGGTTCGTTCGTCCACCACCTGGAAGTGTCAGTTGGTACAGATTGGAGCAGCTGTCTGCTTAAAGGCATTGGCCACATGGAGCCTGTGACATCTGTAGTTTTTGGTCTTTAATGACTGTGTACTTGATTCTAGTTTCGAGATGTGTATTTATCCAGTGTGGGATCTGGAAGATAGTTAAAAAGTGATATTTTAAAAAAATAAGTAAATTGAATCTCTGTGCTTGCATTTACTCTGTGTCACATTTAGTCAGCGTTTTACAAAAAATATATCAAAATTAATAATATAGAATGTAATTCAATTTCTTGTTCAATGTTTGAGTAGAAGAGTTAAGGAAAGATAGAACCCGAAGGGGGGCATCCTGACATCATTTTGCCCAGTGTTATGGGTTGAATTGTGGCCCTCCCCTCCCAGAAAAAAAAAGATATGTCAAGCTTAATCCCTGTGACTTGTACCTGACTGTGACCTTATTTGGAAATAAGGTCTTTGCAGATGTAATCAACTTAAGATGAGGTCATAATGGATGACTGGGGTCCTGACAAGAGGGTAATTGGACACATGCAGGCACAAAGAAGGCGGCCATGTGAAGACAAAGGCCGAGATTGGAATTATGCTACCACAAGCCAAGGAAAGCCTGGGGCCACCAGAAGGTGGAAGGAGCAAGGAAGGATCCACTCATAGAGGCTGCAGAGGGAGAATGACACTGCCAACACCTTGATTTCAGACTTCTGGCTCCAGAACTGTGAGGGAATAAGATTCTGTAGTTTTAAGCCACCCAGTTAGTAGTGCTTTTCTTCATAGTGGCCCTTGGAAATGAATACACTGTTTTGTATCTCTTGTCAGGATTGTATTTAAACAAGGTCAATTAGATTTTAGAGCATACCAGGCAGTTTTTAAGATCTTTGACTACTGCTGAGTTTGGGGGTTTGGCTTCTGGGAGTGGGGATGCCACAGAGACCTAACCTACCACATAAAAGTACAGGAAAACTACTTGAATAACTCAGGGCACCGAATAATGTTTCTTGGGTGAATGACTGGGTTTTTGGAGCCACTGTTTTTTCCTTTTTGTTTTTAATTTCTTGTTTATGTATATCTCAGAAACATTTCAAGTGTCAAAAGAGGAGAGCCAGACTTTTCAATCATTCTGGTTATGTTCATTAGTAACTGATTAAAAATGTGGGAGTAATGCTGTGTGTGGAATTAGCTGGTTTGCTTTTGAGCAGGTTTCAAATCCATTTGTGGCAATCTGGGCTATATCTTCCCCCCAGCAAGGGTTTTAACTATTAGTTGTTATAGATTCTAGCACAGATTCTGCTAAAATCTTAGTAAATAAAAAAGCATTATTGTTTTCATCCATGGTAGATTTATTACCAGTCTGATATCAGTGATCACTTGCTCACCATTCAATTAGAAAGGTCTATTATGGGAGTCTTTATAATAACATTAGAGATAAACAGTTGAGGCGCTTGTATTACAATTGTTAAGACCTCTTAGGATAGTAGTAGGGAACATGGTAGTTAATTTCATAATTTCATTTTATTGGCAGACACAAAGAGACAGCAATGTAAAGCCTCATCCTACAGAAATATTACCTCCTTGTCATATCCTGACTTTCAGTGCCTTATGCCCTGCAGGAGCAACTGTGTTTTGGTGTAGGACACATATGGGCTTTTTTTTTTCCCCATCTCCATTACTCTGCTTCTCTGGCCATCACTGCTCATAACACCAGGTGTTCCCAAGATGCGAGGTTCACTCATTTAGAAATGATAAGGGGTTAGAAGGTTCAGAAAGTCAGGGAACGAGAATTTGCTGGAGATTTTTGGAGATAATTAGTCGTAGAAATTATGCTAGTAGCACATTTACATTCACTTTTGTAGGGAATCAATTTATTCAATAAAAACAACTAGGAATTAAAGTAGGTAATTTATTAGGATTTTGCAGAAATAAATTAAAACCTATATATTTCAGAAGGTTTCAAATCCGACATCTAGTGTCTCCAGATACAGATATTTTCTGTTTGGCATTATTGTTAATTGAATAATAAAACCTATATTTTCAAACTGCAATGGCAGAATCATATTAGAAGATGTAACTGCAATATGAACATTTCTGCATTTTTTGGTTTTACTTAGAATGTGACTGTAGTAACTGAGTCTTGTTAGAAAAGATACGAACTGATGCGATTTATACTTAGAGAAAAGTGAAAGCCATGTGAGTTGTGACAGTCAGAAGCCCAGGAGTGGGTATGAGATTATTTAAACTCTCTGAAAGCAAGAGACAAGTAGTGGAAGAAGGGCAAGAAATTCAGTGCACACGGTTTGACAGTACCTGTAAATAATGGTATACATTCTCTTTCTGTTGTTATTATTTAAAGCCAGCTAGTAGACAGGAGCTATAAAAACAGCTGGCCAGGAAAACTTTTTTTTTTTCACTTCTAAAAACTTACTGAACATTTTAAATGCCAAGATCCAGGATCTCAGTGACTATATATACAAATATTGATTATAGAAGGTACACACACACACACACACACACATACACGCCCTTTAGTCTCCAGAGTTTTTCATCTCATTTAATTGAGAATACTGTGTTATAAGTTGGCATATAATTTATCATTTAGTAGATGAAAAAATAGTTCAGAAACATTAGCCCCTAAGCAGGATTTAGTCTAATTCCCATTGTGCCTGTGTTAAAATCAACTATTTTAAGCTTGGTCTCCAGTTACAGAGTAGTAGATTTGGAAAAGACCAGAGAAACAACCACTCTTAGCCTTTTCTTTTTATATTTTCATTCATCCTTTGGACCAATTATTGAATGCCTATTATGTGCCAGGCTCATTCACAGATGTTAGGGGATATAATGGTGAATACAATAGTCTCTGTTCTCAAAAATCTCATAATCCAGGGCAGTGCCTCTCAAACTTTAATATGTATACAGATCAACTGGGAAATGCCAGTTAAAATGTAGACTTTAATGCATAATCCAGTCAGTTTAGGGCAGGGCCTGAGAGTCTGCATTTCTAACAAGCTGTTAGGTGATGCCCACGCAGGTGGACCACACGTTGAGATACAAGGATTTGGAGGGTGAATACGTGAGAAACAGGTCTAAAGAGGCCAAATGGCCTGTCAAATATCACACAACAAACTAATGATAAAGCCCAGATTCCTGGCTCTTAGCCTAGTGCCCCTTCTATTCCTTCAAACTACTCTGAAGATCAGAGTTTATTTATTATTTGGCTTATGAGTCAAAGTTTGAAGTGCTTATAATTGTTGAACTTAAATTTAGGTAAGAGTTGCAAATTTCTCTTTGCATTGGAAGATGTATTAAAAAGGGTATGCTTGGAAAGGTGGCCCTGCCACAGAAATTCTAGAACGCAGGGGAAAGATGCCCAAATCCAAGAAAGATCCACAGTGTGGGTAAACACAATCCATTACTGCATGTATTCATTTGTACAAGAAACATTTATTTGCAGGCTACTCTATGCATGGACGATAATCTTTACGCACTTCTATACACGTAATACATTGGACAGTGCTAAGAACACAAAGAAATGCCCATGAAGTCCTTTTGGCTGAATGATAGCAATGAATAGATATTATGGAAGATCAACTGCACTGTTTGAACCCTCTCCTGAAGAAATTTGAGATCTAGTTGTAAGAACAAGCCTTATTTTTTTACATCAGTCCCCGAGAATAATTCCTACATATGAGCAAGATTGTGATCTTGCGATATAAACTATTATAAGTGCTGGAGGAATTTGAAGTTGTGGAAAGTTAAGTATAGACTGGGACTCATCAGAAGTCTTCAGAAAGGACACGAAAATTGAGCTAAAGTATTTATAAAGAGATTGGAGGATGGGGGATTGATTGGGGAGGCACTGTGAGAATATTTAAAGTAGGGGGACCTCATGTATGAAGGTGCAGAGATAGCAGTGACTCTGAGAAGTTTAGTGGATGGTAGATTGACCTGGTATGGAGGGATTTGGAGTGTGGAGGTCCTAATGTTAAGGAAAGCTATACATTATATCAATACAGGATGGACCTCCTGAAGAAATGTTCTGTATAAACACACAGAATGTATAACACAAAAGTTTTTACTTTCTTCTGACTTCTTCTTGGATAATTATTCTAATGTTAACATATTATCATCACCCTATTAAGATTATCACTCAACTTAGTTAGGAGTCCACTTAATCTAACAGTAAGATGTAGAAAGTAATATGAACTATATGGCAACTTAAAAATATTTCTATGTTTTATTGACTTCAAGGAGTGTGGCTTTAAGTAAGCTCTCTAATATCCATTTATCCAGCTTTTTTGGTAGAAAAACAATCTTTTAAATGCACAGCGATCACCAACGCTGTCTTGTAATACATTAGAAGACCATGACAGCTACCCAGTACAATCTTAGATTTATAACTCTTCAGAGAATAAAAGCATTGAACATTCTGTACATTATTTCTACAGTATGTCTAAGGTTACTACTAAACACTTAACGATGGAAAGATAATCAACAGAGATTTACATTTTATTGTGAAAGTTTTTAACATAAATCTCTATAAATTTCCATTTAACATAGATTTGACCTAGGAATGACTTAGAAGATTATAAGAAAGAGGAATGAGAGGGTAAATCACTTGGCCAGTGTAAATGGAGGCCAGAATAACCCATTGATAATAGTTGATGTCTTCTTAAATTCCTGAATATGCTTTTCTGAATTTATTGTGAACTTGACTCAAATGCTTGTCAATCTTTAAGAGTATTAATTACTTGGAATCCTCCATGCTGCCTTCTTTGACTGTCCACTCAAATGTTCTATTTTCTTTTGCAAATGCAGTTCTGAATCTTTCTGATCAAGCTCCTAATTTATTAGCACAAGTGGAAATTCAGTTTTATCCCATCTAAAGGAGCAGCAGAGAAGGTACTCTTTGGAAATCACTGTAATGAGTACTTTGCACTTATGGAATTTATCTTCTTGCTTGTGTACAGACTGTGTTGAGCATACAAGGCTCAACCCATTCTATTTCTTCATATATTCCTCTATTTTGGAGGTTAGCGCCTCTCTACATTTCCTCACACTGAGCCTACAAGATAGAAATCCCTTGAGTCCCTCTACACTTTGTTCGCTTCCTTTAACTCTTGGCAGCTTCAGTTCTGTCTCTGGCAGCTGCTGGGGAAGCCTCTGTTTTAACCTTCCCTGACAGGCCCTGAGATAATTCTGGGAAGCTTTACTAACTTGCCCTTCTAACCTCCTAGTGCTTGCTTTCCTTTGCAGATGTTTTGCTGTGCTTTTCATAACCATAAATGTCTTTCAGATGGACCACTGTAGTTTACAGTTGCTGCAGCCTGTCTCATGATGAGGTTCTGAACACGTTTTAACAGCTGCTAAGGAGACTGGCAAAAAGCTTTGATTGCTAATTCTGTGCTAAACTGCTTTTCACAATGGGACATTCTATAATATTTGATACAGTCTTTAAAGCAAATGATTTCTACCTTATATTATTACTGCTTGTATCATACTTGTTCCCAGGTTTAAAAAGATTCCACGTCTGTACATTCCTAAATGGGCTTGATTTTATTTAAAGCTCTAGAGAGAAGTTAGAGGTCCCCAAGGGAATACGGAAGTTATGATAGAAAAACAGGTAAAAGTGGTCTCAATAGGGTCAAGTGAGTTGACACATAAATATAGTAAACTGTACCTTCTGGAAATATCATTTCTATAAAGGTGGAAGTTTGCTCTCTGGGCTCTAATTTGTAAATAGGTGGAAGGAAGGCTGCTTGGGTAAAATCTGAGGCGACAGAGTCAGATGTTCTTAGTGTGTTTCCAGTGTCCTGGGGTTGGGGGGGAGCTGTTCAGTAGTCTGGTGTGAGGTGATGAAGATGTGCTCAGAATCTCACAAATAAATCCACACTGCAGTGAACCCACGGTCAGATAACGGAGAGCGCATCATGTGTGTGACAAGAAGGGAGACGCCACGTTATAACGAGGCAATCATTGAAAACCATCTGAACTACAACTGCTAAAGTTTGCTTTGCAAGTTACGTTTGATCTGCTAATGCCTCCAAATGATTTCTCACTTAGTTATCTAACCAAATTTTTTTAACATTCTAACAGGAGAACTAAGGTATATTTTACCCTGTTTTCCGACTCACAATTTGTCAACTAAGTTTTGTTGGTGGGTTTCTTATTATAAACATATTTAGATCATAAATAACAAGTTAATAAATTGAACAATTTATTGAAAAACCACACAGAATTTCAATGTATGTTAGTTTTCATCAGTGCACTGACCCTTCACCACCATCAGTTATATCCCTGATTTTTAAATATATCCCAATATACCCCTGATTTTTAAAAATCTTAATAAACTGGAAATGGAAAATAATTCAATAATATGATAAACACCAACTCCATATTTAACAGTGAAACATTAGAGCATTATTTTAGAAGTATACTCACATTAGCATACTCATTCTATTGTATAGTAATAGGTTTATGATAAT
Organism: Balaenoptera musculus; assembly: GCF_009873245.2. Classification (NCBI taxonomy): domain Eukaryota; kingdom Metazoa; phylum Chordata; class Mammalia; order Artiodactyla; family Balaenopteridae; genus Balaenoptera; species Balaenoptera musculus. Next base: position 80,282,663 of record NC_045806.1, on the reverse strand, counting down.
AAAGGGTTTCATAGTCAAATAAATTTGGGAAGCGCTGGGTTAAAGTTTTTCCTTTAATGCAGGACTTCTCGGAAGCTTTAATATGTTAATAGTCGCTGGGACTCTCTAATAAAAACATATAATTTGGTGGTATCAGAAATGCATTTGACCACAGAAATTTTGTTCTAGAGCATCTCCAGTGAGCAGGGCTCCAAGGAATATGCCTAGGCAAACACTGACAGCGCGTTCAGCAGACAAAAGCCAGTATGTACTGACTTTCTGTCAGCAGTTACTCTAGTCTAATTCACCACAGATAGGTGTCATGCTATGACGTGGTTAGAGTTCACTGTGCATCAGAATCAGCTGGGGATGTTTGTCAAAATTCAGATTCCTAGCCGGCACTTTGATTCAGCAAATCTGGCCTGAGTTACAGGAATCTGCATGTTAACAAGCATCAAGTGAGGCTTCTGATGTAGGTGTCTGGAGCTGATACTTTGAGAGACACCATATTAGAAAGCTTGGGTCAATTAATAAATAAGAAAAGATTAATGTAATTAATTATATAACTTTGAAACCAGAAATTAAATAACACTGATATTGCCTGTTGTGACTGGGGCATTATGAAAATTTATTGACAAAAGGGCAATTAGGTATGGATAAAGATGCTACATTCACTTGACATATATTAATCATCTTTAATACTCATAGGCCAAGCATGGACTCACTGACTCCCTATTGCCTTAAAATATTTGTGTAATCTTCACTTTTGATCATGTGCTTCATGTCTCTGCTCATGCTGTTCCCCTTGTCTGAAATGTCTTTTTCCCTGTTTCTTCCCATGCTAATTTGTTCTCTGTTGAGTATGAGTGTGTATGGATTCTTTAGAATGGACATAACATTTATGTAGCTAAAGGGGTGATGATTGAGGCTAGTAAAGTACATGCGGATGTGTAGTTGTTGGGACAGGAATAGTATGTTAGTCTGAAACAAGTACTAAAGACCTAAATGTAAGGCCAGACACTATCAATCTCTTAGAGGAAAACATAGGCAGAACACTCTATGACATAAATCATAGCAAGATCCTTTTGACCCACCTCCTAGAGAAATGGAAAAAAATAAATAAATAAACAAATGGGACCTAATGAAATTTAAAAGCTTTTGCACAGCAAAGGAAAGCATGAACAAGACGAAAAGACAACCCTCAGAATGGGAGAAAATATTTGCAAATGAAGCAACGGACAAAGGATTAATCTCCAATATATACAAGCAGCTCATGCAGCTCAATATCTAAAAAACAAACAACCCAATCCAAAAATGGGCAGAAGACCTAAATAGACATTTCTCCAAAGAAGATATACAGATGGCCAACAAACACATGAAAGGATGCTCAACATCACTAATCATTAGAGAAATGCAAATCAAAACTACAATTAGGTATCACCTCACACCCATCAGAATGGCCATCATCAAAAAATCTACAAACAATAAATGCTGGAGAGGGTGTGGAGAAAAGGGAACCCTCTTGCACTGTTGGTGGGAATGTAAATTGATACAGCCACTATGGAGAACAGTATGGAGGTTCCTTAAAAAACTAAAAATAGAACTACCATATGACCCAGCGATCCCACTACTGGGCATATACCCTGAGAAAACCATAATTCAATAAGTCATGTACCACAATGTTCATCACAGCTCTATTTACAATAGCCAGGACATGGAAGCAACTTAAGTGTCCATCGACAGATGAATGGATAAAGAAGATGTAGCACATATATACAATGGAATATTACTCAGCCATAAAAAAGAACAAAACTGAGTTATTTGTAGTGAGGTGGATGGACCTAGAGACTGTCCTACAGAGTGAAGTAAGTCAGAAAGAGAAAAACAAATACCGTATGCTAACACATATATATGGAATCTGAAAAAAAAAAAAAAGGTTCTGAAGAACCTAGGGGCAGGACAGAAATAAAGATGCAGACGTAGAGAATGGACTTGAGGACATGGGGAGGGGGAAGGGTAAGCTGGGACCAAGTGAGAGAGTAGCATTGACATATATACACTACCAAATGTAAAATAGATAGCTAGTGGGAAGCAGCCGCATGGCACGGGGAGATCAGCTCGGTGCTTTGTGACCACCTAGAGGGGTGGGATAGGGGCAGTGGGAGGGAGACGCAAGAGGAAGGAGATATGGAGATATATGTATATGTATAGCTGATTCACTTTGTTATAAAGCAGAAACTAATACACCATGGTAAAGCAATTATACTCCAATAAAGATGTTTAAAAAAATAATTAAATAAATGAAGATAGCCTGAAATTCCATGGCAGGTTCAGAAGGACTCAGGTGATCCAGGAAGCTACAGATATATAGCAGTTCAGGAAAGTATTACTATGAGGAAGAGAAGTAGCTGAAATTGTGCTGTTTCCAAGATACTCTTTTTTCACCTCATTGAATTTTGCTGATCACTGAATCTGCTTTGCTTGTGTGTTGGTAATAACTTCATTCATTTTTTATTAATTTTCCTACCTGCATGGGTCTGTCTCAGCAATAGTACTTTACTGTGCATTAATAATGATTACTGGTTACTGACTGAATGGGATGGCTCTTTCTACCAGGTCGGCATACATCTTCAGATTTCAGTCGAAGCACTTATTTTTAATCCTTCTGAAAATAAAAACACGATGCTTCGCAGTTATTTCAATCACCACTACTTCTTTTCAATCTTCAGCTCAAGGAAGCAGCATATCTTGCCATCTCCTTATTCACATTTGGTGCTACAATTTTTGTCAAGATGCCAGTTATCTGCCATGATAGACATACATTGGTAGATGGACTGTGGTCATAAAGTTTGATAATGGCCAAGAATTCTATTTAAGTCTTTTAGAGATGTTAGACTTCACTCCCTTCTAGTATGAGACCTGTTTCCGGAGAAAAGAAAAGAAAGGATATTGCATTTAGTTATGATTCATGAATGTCACGATTTAAGTGTTTTAGGGCTTTGTGGGAGCGGAAGAGGTAGTGGAAGCAGGAAGCCAGGCTGCCGTAAACACATGCATAACAAATAATTAATTGACTACAGACGTGAGGGAACCTACAGAGAACATTAGAAAATACTATTGTACATGAAATGTATTAACGTTAATATTGTGAACAGCTGGATGGCTGAATGTTTGATAACGAAGCAAGTCATTTTAATTTGATCTAAGCTTCAGCTTTTAATTGAATTTATAAGAACACGGGAAAAATTAACAGGCAGCTTCTGGCAATTCAAAAATAATGTTGTGGCTCAGAGTCTAAGCTTCTCTCTAAATTTGGGAAATCTGGCTCTGGATAAAGATGGAGCAAAGAAAAATCCTGCTATAATGCCAACGACAGCAGATCTATGTCTCTGATTTTAAATAAATGCAGATTGTCATTGTTTGTCAGAAAGGTAACTATTCCTTTGGACATAATCATATCTTACAGTGACTAACAAGTCAGCTCTAATTATTAAATAGTTGGTTGAATCAGCTGCGTGACTTTTTCCTCTGTGAAATGTCAAGAATATCACGTAGAATCATTTTTTCAAAGACCTTCAAAGTGGAGCAGTGTGCCGAGGCCAGAGATGAATCTTCTTTGTTAACAGACCCCAGAAGAACTGGGCAAGAAACTTTTTTTTTTTTTAATAATGGGACCCTGTGTCTTTTGACTAGGGCTGGCGAAGACTTATGTGTTCAAAATTGCTGCTTCCTACAAGAAATATAAAAGATCATCAGTTTTCTTTTCCTGAAAAGGGTGCCCTGAGCAATCACATTTGTATCCCAATAACCTCAATGTATAATCTAACCTGTCGCTGTTCTGCATCCTCAGATGAAATGTTCATCATCTTACTCCATCATTCAGTAGAACAATGCAAGGCAAAACAGACTATTCATGGTGGAAGATATGAATCATATTTCGGAGAAGAGCGGGTGCCTAAAGATGAAGTATAGTTTTTCTTCCCCTTGCAGAGGTGATGGATCTCTTCTGCCCCTCTTTTTTCTTATAAAAGAACAGATTCAGTTGTTTTCACCCAGTTCCCAAATCACACCAAGCTGAAAGTTTACTTTTTCAAAAACGGTTGGAGCAGATTTTCTCAAATAAGGAAAAAGCCAGCTCAACAGTCATCTACTTCAAGGAGTTTCCCTAATTATCATTATCCCAGTTGATTTCTCCTTTTGTTTGCAACCCGAAGCATCTTACATACAATTTGAAAGCATTATCAGATATTTTTATTCTTTTCTTTTACATTGTCTATCTTAGATCTCATTCTAAATAAGGCATCCTCTCTCTTTTATGTTTTGCATTTTCTATAGTGTCTAGAAAATGGCTATGTATACTATAGGAGCTTAATAGAAATGATCGGAACAACATGTTCATCAATGTCCTTGGGTAGCCTCTATATTGGCAAAGGGTATTTGAAAAACTATTTAGCATCCAATAAAAAGTGTGGAAGTTATTTTTCCTTGGTAGAAACACTATTTGGAGTTCTGTGACTTGTACACTTTGATATATTGTTTATTATGTAAATCATTGGTGCCATTGGTAAGTTCATGGAGATATGAATTCCTTTTTAAATGACTTTTAAATAACTTTCAAATAACTTTGAAAATGCATCAATGAAGGCTTCCAACATTAGGGATATAGTAATATCTTAAAAGGAACATATCCAAAATGTGGAAAATAATCACTCTAACTAGTTTGTGATCAAACTAGCACCAGATTTTTTTTGATAATTAGTATAATGGTATCTGCTGATATAAATGAAGGGCTATAACAATTATTTTGGTTAATTATGGTTGGTGGTACAGAGTAGAGGAGGATACAGAAATATACAGCTGCTATGGAAGCCCCAGAATGAAAGGGATTTTGGAAGATACAGTCAGTTTCTGATTATCTATGTATAGTAATTCACACCCCATGACATATTTTAAATTTCATCACTGGCTAGCTTTCCTTTGTTACCCAGCCTCACCTTTTCCCTCTATCAGCTTTGTGGTCTTTGGAAACTTCCACTTAGATGGGTATCTAGATTCAACAAAATATAACCAGCAAGGTGACTTTCTGGAGGAAATAACTGCATGGAATGAAAAGCAAAACACGTAGCTATAATATAGTAGATTCCAGGTGCTTCTGTGCTCATGTCGAATAGCTTAGGCATTGTGAAAGTTCCTCTCACAACATAGGTTATTTACCAACCTTATTTGCATCAGTTTGTAGCACTCAACTGGGTGAGCTATTTGGGAATTCTTCGCGAAGAATATTGAATGCCATTCACTCTTACTATAGATATTGGCCATACAGAATTTAGACCCCATGAGACATTATATATTTTCAATCTATTTCATCAGCTGCTGGATAACGTGTAGAAAAAAGTTCTTCAGAATGAACGCAGCCATACTGATAGATTGAAACTTCCTAAAGGTGACTTCTCTGTTCTGGCCCCTGTATGGAATACACTCAAAGTAAAGGGAAAGGATTAGAGAATTAGATGTGGAATAAGTGAGGTGAGGGATGCAGACTGTAACCCCCTCCCCATTACCTTTATTAATTTTTTTCTAAAGTGTAGTATTAATGGAATGTCCTTCATGGACGTTATCTGACTAAAAATTTGTTAAGAGCTAGATGACGGAGAATAGTGCCTTCTTGGACTGATTTTTTCTTGCATCTGATCATTCTTTTTGTGTATTTGTCTTGTCTCCTCACAAGCGCTTTCAGGACTGTGAGCATAGCTCCCTTATCATTTCTATTCCCCAGAGGCTGGGCAGAGTGGCACGTACTTACTACATAGTTGATCAATGTTGTTTGCATGAATGAATAACCTGATGAATCTATGTTTCCTTCATGCACATCAATGTCTATTTCATTCAGGACAGATAATTGCCTTTTCCTAAGGAAACCAGGAGACCGAGGCTTCCATGGCCAACTCTAATATTTGTCACTCTCAATATGAAGGGGTTCTTCTAATATCTTACTTCCAATACCCTTTCCTCTTGTTCTTTTTGTCGTGGGACTTCTTTTCTATCTCTTTTATTATGTTTGTACTTCATCATAAAATAAAAAAATTTTAGGTCTCTAAAAGACATCCTCCAGTTTCTTCTTAACCTTTCCAAACTTGGTTACCAATATGCATACTTTGCTATCATAATGTAGCAATTTTATTTTAGAATAGCATTAAGTATTTATTTATATTTTCCTTTTGGCAACCATCTTTAAACTTTTTAGTAGCTGTGACTGTGTTGAATGTATAAGTTAATGAATGAGTGGATCTTGAATTTGATGTATAAACATTAGAACAAGGTTCATGGAAGTGTCTGGCTGACCTTGTACATTACAGGAGTCCAAATTCTACAGTATACTTTTTCCTCTTTTCTAATTTAAGTAGAGAAAAAGGACTTTGTTACAGTTTCTGTTAGCTCCATGAAGGCAGAGACCATGGCTTTCATCCCCATTCTCCAGAACAGTGCTTAAAACATAGTAGATCATCAATGAAGATTTCTAGAAGGAATGAATGCCAATGAAGGTAATGTGATCAAGTAGCCACACTGACCTTCTAGCTGTCCTCAAACCTGCTAATTAATTTCCCACCTCACGGCCTTTGCACTTACTGTTTCCTCTGTTCTGAATGCTCTAGATACCCATGCAGGTGATTCAGTTATACATTTATGAATTACTTTACTATTACACGAAGTAAGCAAAAAAAAAATTAATAACATCACTGATTACTTAGCTTTAACTTCCAGCTTGATTCATGGGGATTCACAGGGATGAGCAGCATAAATAGGGGACATAGAGATATCTACGCTCTCAACTCTATGTCAGTTGTGTACCTCTACTTCTTTCATTCTGCTTTATTACAAGACAACTTTGACATCAATGTGAATGATGGGTTAGAAGGGGGTATCATTCATTGAAATAGGGAAATCAGGAGAAGCCTCAAGTATTAGAGGGAAGATGATGACTTTAGTTTGGGCATATTGAGTCTGATGTAACTATTGGATCCCCAAGTGGCAATATCTTGCTGCAATTGTGATACCTAAGTCTGAATCTGAAGTAAGAAGACTGAAAATTATCAGCACAGAGGTGGTAGTTGAACTCAAGAGAGAGGATACTATCACCTAGGAAGAACTTGCAGCATGAGAAGAAATACAAGCTCCTTGGATCTACGCCCCTCATCACCTCTGAACAAACCAGGAACCAGCATGCTGTGTTCCTAGATGCCCGCACCGAGTGTGTGTGGGTTTGGGCTGAAGTGTTCCATGTACTGCAGAGCATGGAGCTCAAAGTGATCTGAGAAGCAGTGTCGAAGGATGAAAGTGAAATAGTAGAGACTCAGATAATCCCAACTAAAAGGTCAATTTGAAGTTGTGAGGCAAAGAGAGAGAATCTGGGCGTGAGACGATGATTACGACAAACCAAGGGCAGCGAACAGAGTGTAATAGTATAGATGACATCACATGGGGAGGTTCCCTGAGGGCTGGGGCAGAGCCACCAGGGCCTTTCATACAACACCTGCAGCTGAGGTGGAAGGTGGCAAAGAAGTCGCTAAGGGTACTGAGCCGACATAGAACAAGTACTAAATGATGCAAAGATAGAGAAGTTAGATGACCATTGGTGGAGGATTTTGCCAGAACATTTTCATTGCAATGGTGGGAGCAAAAGGCAAACTATAGTAGATTGAGAAGTGATGAAATAGGAAAAAATTGGAAACAATGCCAGACTCTTCCAGAGGGAAGGAGAGGGGACCAGTAACTAGAGGAGGATGCAGGCTCTAGGCAGGATTTATGCTTTGTTTATTTTTAGGAGAGATTCTTGAGCATGTGTGTAGCCTGTGAGAAATATCTTGAAACTGAGAAAGAGAGGAGATGGAGGAGGAGAATGAGAGAGAGAGAGAGAAAGAGAGAGAGAATGTGAATGAGAATAACAAACAGGCAAGGTCTTAAGAATTGTAGGGAATGGGGTCAAGAACATGGGTGGAAAGATTAGTCTTGAAGTTGAGAAGTGAGACCTTTCTTCAGAGACTGCATTAAAGACTGTAGGGTGTAGAGTAATAAACAGGTTTTGGGGTGTTGAGATGGAAAGTTGAGGGAGTTGATATTTTATTCTCTTTAAAGGAAAAAGCAAGGCTGAGATAAAAGGGAGTTTTTGTGACAGTAGTGGTGGTACAGATAACTTTGAGAAAGTTGGCAAAGGTTTGAAATAGAAGGATCCAGTAAAGCTGGAAGGGCCTTTACAAATCTCTTACTTCTGTGATTTTCAAACTTTTATTTTTTAATCAGCAGAACCAGTTCTCCAAATGAATTCTTTCTAGAAGTCTAGCATATGCAAATCAGAGAGTTCAATGGCTCAGATGGAAGAGGTGGAAAGAAGGTCCTGAGCCTCAAACATTATCATCCTTGCTCCCTACACCTGCACATCTTCCTCATTGCCCGATGCAGTTCCAGAAACATCTGTGAGGAATCCCTAGGGCTCCTTTGAGCATGGTTTCTAAACTATGAACCTCACCATTTCGTAGATGAGGGATCAAACCCAGAGGAATGAATTGACTTGTCTGGAGAAGAATCAGGACTGGAATCTCCCTCTTCTAAATCCCAGCCAGAACTTTTAAAATTTATTATGCTCTCCTACTGCTTGTGGACCTAAAGTCAATTGCCCTCAATAAAAGTCTCCAAGAATCTGGAATTTTAGGCTTTATTTTTCCAACAACATTCCCATTAGATGACTCCTTTTTGTACTTCACATTTATTTGTTAAAATATAAAAGGAAATGTCTTTTCCTACCTACCTTACAACATTTAGATTAAATAAGAAGGTGTGATTTGCATAGAGATCCTTAGAAGGAAGTTGTATTGTATATTCAATATACTTGTGAAAAACTATAAAGGCTTTTCTGGGGACATCATCAACCAGAACTGGGAATGAAAAGCATTGGAGTATTTTAAAATGCTAAATTACTACATGTAATCTTCAGCAACATTTTTTTCACCTGGAATTATGTTTCTAAGATTCATCACGTTATTCTGTGTACCTGTAGTTCATTCATTTTCACTGCTATGTAATATTCTATTGTCTGACTATACCACTATTTCTTTATTGCAGTTTAGGGGTACATATATATGTGACAAAATTGGAATATTTATATTCTTATTTTTTTTCACATCCTTATTGGAGTATAAATGCTTTACAATGCTGTGTTAGTTTCTGCTGTACAACAAAGTGAATCAGCTATGCATATACATATATCCCCATATCCCCTCCCTCTTGAGCCTCCCTCCCACCCTCCCTATCCCACCCCTCTAGGTGGTCACAAAGCACCGAGCTGATCTCCCTGTGCTATGCGGCTGCTTCCCACTTGCTATCGGTTTTACATTTGGTAGTGTATATGTCCATGCCACTCTCTCACTTTGTCCCAGCTTACCCTTCCCCCTCCCTGTGCCTCAAGTCCATTCTCTATGTCTGCGTCTTTATTCCTTTCCTGCCCCTAGGTTCTTCATAACCTTTTTTTTTTTTTAGATTCCATATATATGTGTTAACATACGGTATTTGTTTTTCTCTTTCTGACACTTTTTAAAAAGGAAATGATTTTTTAAAATAAGAAGAGTAATGACCTCTTAAGGGGAGAGAGGGGTATGGAATTAGAAAGAAGCCTCAGGGCAGCTTTAACATTATTAATAATATTTCATTGCAGGGGTTCTCAAAGCCGCCAGCATCAGCATCACCTGAGATCTTGTTAGAAATTCACATTTTCAAGTCCTACCCAGTTCTATTGAATCAGAAACTCTGGGGTGTGTCCAGCAATCGTGTTGTACCAAGCTCTGTAGGTGATTCTGATGTTGGAGAACCACTGCTGGAGGATTACGCTTTATAACTAACACAAAACTTCTCTCTCTCATTCTCTGTCTCTGTCTCTTTCTCATATTATATAATACAAAATACAATGAAAACATCTGAGCAGTAACTAACCAGAAGTAAAGAGCTGTGGACATAATAGAGCTATTTGAAAGCAATTCTTTTTGCAGGCTATTTGGTCAGGAGGGAAAATGGTAGGGAGAAAGGAAAGAAGAGTGAAATGATGGAGGAAGGTGCAGGTAAGATAAGAGGGGGTCCTTTTTAGTATGTTTTGAAAAGAGTGTGGTTGAAAATATATAGAGTACACTTTGAAATATACGTACCTATCTGTGTGCGCCTGTGTGTGTGTGTGTGTGTGTGTGTGTGTGTTTGTGTGCGCTTAGAATGATACCTTGCTTGAAAAGGTTAGCATGTTCCATTGGTAGAGATAATTACTCCCCCTCTCTACTTACCCCTGCTTCTGAATAATTTAGACCCAGCAGGGAATAACTTACTCTCACCGCAGGACTCAACTGCTGTTATTCAAATAAATCTTGCTGCCTTGGCCAGGCCTTCTAAAATGAAATGAATCTGTATCATTACTACTTTGACTCCCTTTTTTTTGTTTGTTTTTTTTTGGAGCTACAGTTGCCTTTGCCAGCTATCTCTTTTCCCTGCTGCTAGCATCACATATCACCGTATTGAAAGTGAACAATCACACAAAGGAGAAAAAAGCAGTCTTTATTTATTTTGAAAGAAACATGTTATTAAGTGAACATTTACTCTTAAATGCCTTACCAGTGTTCAGACTGCAAAAGGGAAATCCACTCTGAAAGGTACCACATAGTCTCACAGTTAAAGATGTCACTGTAGCACACAGAGGACACGGAGGACTTGAACCTGCCAAACGCCTGGGGACACTTAAAGAAGAATCTCTTGAAAGAAATGAATTGCACAACATACACACCCTAAGGAAAACACCTCTAACAGACAGAAAATAGCACCAAATTAGTTTTATACATCTTTGGGGCTTGTCATTGGCAACATGTTCTGGGCCATAGATATACCAGAGCAATAGTTTATCCTCTTTTCCAGACTTGTATTAAGGGAATACCAAAATCCATAAGAAATTCTCTTTTTATCACCTTGTTGAGATCCTTGATATTGTAATAACTTCCTAATCAGTCTACCGTCTGCTGACATTGTCCACATCTGCCAATCCATCCTTCATGCCACTGCTAGATTGACCTTTATGAAGCACAGCTTTGATCGTGTCCTTGGCCCACATGTTACATCTCTGCCATTACTCTGGCAAATTGGAAACCCAAGGCTGACTGTGAGCCCTACTGTTAATAACTGTGCACGATCTTCTTTACACATTTTTTGTGCACTAACTACTCCTGATGTCATTTGACTATTGGTCTCTTTACACATTTTTATCTTATTACATGGTGTTTATTTTTGTTGGTTGCGTCAAGTGCTGTTTGGAATGTGGAAAGGTGCAAATAGATGCAAGTCATTTTCCTTCTTAAAGGCTTTCATTGCTTTCTCTCTTGTGCACTAAATAAACTCTGAACCTCTACATCTAGCTGATATCCTCCTTGATGTGGCCTCCACCCACTTGTTCAGTTTTATTGTTCACTTTCCAAGGATGTCCACTCTATGACCCATCAAACTGGATTACTTGCCTTTCTCCAAACTTGCCATGTGTTTTCCTGCCTCCACGCCTTTGTGAGTGCTGTTATCTCTACCAGGATTATTTCCTCCCTTATCTCTGCCTGTTGAGACCCTCTCTATTAAATTCCATAGCTCCACTGCTACTTCTTCCTGAATCCTTCCCTGATCCAGTCACTGTTTATAATCTGCCCCTCTCTAGAACATTTCCTTATTGCCCTTATCATATTCTACCTTGTATTGCAGTTATTTGTACACTTAACTTGTACTCCTCTCCTTTGTGTCCTGAAAAACTAGAAGCTTCTTGAGGGCAAGGGGCTGTGACCCATTCATCATTGTATCCTCTCTATAGCATGTAGTCTGTTGTGTACAGTAGTTGCTCAACAAATGTTTGTTGAACAAATTTGTATGAAAAAAATAAGAAATGCAACAGTATTTCTGTTTGGGTGGGAGAGCTCATGTTTTAGCATCTAGATAGATATGCAGAGACATGTGGGACCATGCAGCACAACTCATTCCCACTACTGGAAAACCCAACAAAAAGGGTAGGGCCTGCTCCTTCATGAAGGATATCTTCCTTCTTTTTCACTGAAAAAGAATATTAGCCCATGAGCTTGGAATAATTTGGGGAAAGGGATCTAGTGAACATGGAAAATATAAACATCCACAGAAGAAAATGTAGACACAATAACTTTGGTAATGCTAACCTCCAGACAGAAAATAAGGATACAATTTGTTCTCCTATGGTATAGTTATTGGAATCGGTAAATGTCCCACTGAGTTGCCCAAACTGTCTGAAAAGTCACCAGGGACCCCGAGTCAGTTTGAAGAATTTGATAATATGCCCTTAGAGATGGAGACAGGATACAGCTGCCAAAAAATAGATCTGATGAGTGAGTGCAGCAGAATTCCTCGTATGACAAAATCAGGAAGCAGGAATTTATTGAGCTGAAAATCATAACAGGAAAGCAAAAGACAATGATAATACTTGATTCTTAAAGTGGATGCTGTTAAATAAACATACAAAGATGCCAGAATTTTAAAACGATGTTTATTTTCCTCTTCTTACATTATTTTTATATACCATGTGTAGAGAAAAGAATGTTGCCCACCATTCTGGTTCTACAAGGATCAAGTCATGAACCACTGCAGTCACCCACTGACAGTGCACCCTGAGGGAAGTTCAGGATGGAGAAAAACAGGAAGCATTCTGTGTTTTGGATATAGTGGCCCCAAGATAGTTAAGATGCATATCTAAGGAATAATTTCAATGACCCCCAGATTCCTGCATCTTCCCATACATAGAAAATCACTAAAATCATTAACTTGAGTCTTCTTTGTGATTAGCAGTAATCTTTTGATGTTCAACTACATTTTTTTTTTTTTTCCTAGCAAAAATATTCATATATATCCTGGCTCCTCCCTTACCTCTTTGGAGCAGTTCCTCAGAGCTGCCTGAGAGGTTGTCTCCCAGGCTATAGTTCTCAGTAAGGTCCCCGAATAAAACTTAACTCACAACTTTTACGTTGTGCTTTTTCTTTCAGTTGACACACATTGCCTTGTTTATTATCACTTCTAAGAACTATGTTCTGAAAATACCTTCTATTGACTAGACTCAACATATACTTCATATTTACCTAATTGGTTTAAAAAAAAGCAAAAAAAACCAAAAGCTGAGGAGCAAAAGGCAAAAGGAACAAAGAAGACTTGAAAGTAATTATTTTGAGGATTTTTGTTTAGGCTTGAAAAAAATGGCATTCAGCATGCTGTTACTGACATATGGTTCAATCTATGACCCTCAAAACCAAACATTATGAATAATCCAAAGCTTGCCAGAATCCGAGACTTTTATATTAAAGTCATTCTTTTTTTTCTTCAGCATTGTGTAGCTGCCTTGCTGCACAATAGAAACATATTTCCTGCCTTTCTTTTTCTTTTCATTTTTTTCTTTGTTTCAAGAGCAAGCTTTAGAGTTTAACTAAGATTTCTCCATCAAATAAAGTGGAACAGCAGTACTTAGGACTGTTTTTATGTTTTTATTCATGACCTGGGTCACAGAAAAATGCTAGCTTTGAAGTCTGAAAAAAATGGTTTCTTTATTTTTTTTAACGTTTGGAAGATACCACATGCATCTTTAACATTGTGTAGTAAAGATGCTTAATTTCAGTTCTTTATATGCCCTCCATTATTAATGTTTCAAGCAGTAAAATTTATGAAATGAAATGGTACTTTTTATGCATGTGATTAATCACTTTTGCATTCTAAAAAATAACCTTGCAAAGCATCATATTTTTGCTTTAGGTCTTCATAAGTCTTCCACATAGAGGGTGCTAAGCTGGAAGAGGCAATTGTGACATGTTGCATGTTGGTATTCAGGTTATATTTTAATTGCTATGGGATTACATTTCAATTCTTTCCCTATAGTTTTCCCTGCAATAACCACTTAGGTAGTCTACCTGTCGTAGTGTTTTATTAAACTTCAGTTTCCCTCCACATCACGACCAGATACATTTTCAGATTCATTAAATGGATAATATCACTTTCCTCCTAAGAAACTTTCATTGTCTGCCTAATCTCTTTGGTCTGGCATTCAAGGCCCTCCATGAATTGGCTCCAATTCATCTTTCTAGCTTTGCCTGTCACTAATGACTCCCTTGGGTGGACTTATGTTTCAAGCAAACTCACACACTTTACGCATCACACATACACACACAGATACATATGCATACACACTCCTGTCGATCCTTTCCCATTGACACTGCTTGTGCTCTTATAATACTCTCCACCTGAACCATCCAATCCCTCGGTTGAGCAATAATCAGTGTTGAGGCTGCAAAGAGCAAAGAATTTTACTTGGGGGTCTTAAGAATTGTAATTCAGCACACACAGATCCAGGTAAAACCAAAAGACTGTTCCAGGGAAGAGAGAGTCAGGGGCTTATAAAGGCAAAACACACAAGGTTGTTCAAGAATAATGATTGACACTGATGCAAGAAAGGAACTATTTGTGTCTAAGGGATAGTCTGTCCTGACTCATTTTAGGGTAAGGGTCTGATATGTATCTTGAGTTTCTGGAACATTGGGCAGATGTTCTGGATGCCTATGTTAAGACAAGAAATGGTCAAAGTGCAGATTCCATCGGGGCTGAGACCTGCATAAATCACACTCTCAATGGCCTCCTGGCTCCATTTTAGAGAACTCTCTTAGCAACACTGACTCCATTTTGATTTTCCTTTCACACCTCATTTCTACCTATATTTTGAGGCCCAGTTTAAATGCTCCATGTTTCACAGTCTTATGTCTCCCATTTATTATAGTTTCTAGATCTTACTTCCCCTCACTATTATTTTCCCTCACAATAGCTCCTTAATTGCAGGAACCTACCTTATAATCCCAAAGCACTGTAGCAACCTTCCTTGTACATGCTGATTGCCATGAATGATGAGAATGAACTCTCATATCCACCACTGGACCTCTGAACCTTCCTGTCTTAATAACATTTAGATATCCACACTTTTCTGGTTAAAGGAATTAATGTTGTAGCAACCTTTCTTTCCATAAACTAGAGGAACCAGGTAACTTAGAGATGATAGTGCTGTTCATCATCGGAGATGTAATGTTTACTATGTATGGAAACATCAGGTTCATTCATGAAAAACAAGAGTTCAGAACAAGGAGTGAAATCTCTGAATCAGTAGTTAAAGTTGACAGGGTACAGCAGGAAGTAGTCCCCTCAGACATTTGAAGGAATGACCAAACCATCAATTTAGCCCATAGAAGGTGGGACTCTGCATGAAACAAAGCCTTAGAGACATCAATAGAACCACACCGGCAGACCTGAGATAAGAGACTCTCTTTAGCTCTCTTTAGCTTCAAGCAAAATTAGCATAAATCCCAGAACTCAAGCCTCAGGTGCCAACAATATTCAGAATAATCGTTACAATTGTCTAAGAGTTTAGCGATCTCCCACTGATAAAAGGTATTATTTAGCATTTCTTGACTTATTTAAAAGCAAATGTCATGGCCACTAGAATAAAGGCTTAAGAGCTCTCCTCCTTGCTTATTTGGTGAGTTAAGTTGGCAGTCCACCACCAGAGGGAAATTGATGTCTATTAGTACCACAGGTGTAAGTTTTGCAGTCTCTCGGGAAACTGTCCAGGATGTCACTGTTTTGAAGGCTGACTTCCCCTTGAAAAAAAAAAAAAAGTAAATGCATCCTGCACTATTGTTACACTGAGCTGTAGACCTGCAAGGGCTTAAAAGCCTCTTGAGAAATAAACACAAGTGACAAAAGACTAATCCTTTTGGCATTCTTTACAGGAAAACCATGTTCTTCTCTAAAGAGAAAACTCCATGAAGTTGGTCATTTGTGGGTTCCTTAGAAGTCCCTCTCTGGGTGGGGGGAGGGGGAGAGCAATTATCTGATTGTGTGGGTGGTCTCACAGCAATATTTGTCACCTATTGACCTCAGGAGTGACACAGCTGATCAGGCTGACTGGTGGCATGTCGCCTTCCTTTCTCCTTGCTCCATGCATATCTCCCCTAAAGCTGTGCCAAATTCTCTGATATTTTAAAAACAACTTCTTGTCTCTGATGGCTTTGATTAAGAGCTGCAAACTAGGTATGAAGGAATTCATTAAGTCCCTAGGCAACTTGAGGGCTAAAGAGCTAGAAGATTATTCTAGAAACTTGAATAATAAGTATCTTGTCAAATGAACCAGCCACTCACTGTTCATTCAGTGAAGGTCCAGATCCTGGCACAGTCTTAATGAGCTTGTGTACTATTTAACCGTCCCACTAGGAGTTTGTCATTCACTGTAAACAAAACAAGCAACCAAATCAATACTGGGGACCACCAAGTTGTTTTTCCCACAGTGTGTTTTGCACACATGGATCAGTCAAAATTTAGGAAACAGGGATGAAACAAATTCAAAGGCTTTTGTATAAATTTATTTATTTATTTATTTTAGCTGTGTTGGGTCTTCGTCTCTGTGCGAGGGCTTTCTCCAGTTGCGGCAAGTGGGGGCCACTCTTCATCACGGTGCGCGGGCCTCTCACCATCGCGGCCTCTCTTGTTGCAGAGCACAGGCTCCAGACGCGCAGGCTCAGTAGCCGTGGCTCACGGGCCCAGTTGCTCCGCGGCATGCGGGATCCTCCCAGACCAGGGCTCGAACCCGCGTCCCCTGCATTGGCAGGCAGACTCTCAACCACTGCGCCACCAGGGAAGCCCCAAAGGCTTTTGAATGTAGGAATTCTCAAAACCTTTATTCTGTTCCCATGTGCTTTGTGAGTCTTTAAGAAGAAGCTAGAGTATGCGGCGTTTCCCTACTGTGTTTGACCATGAGAACCATTTCACAGGCTCACCCAGTGGGACCAGGGCTCGGTTCTTTGATGAATATGGATGTAAAATGGAATACTTGTTAACAACAAACTCTGTCAGCAGGCAGCATCACTGTTGAAGAGAACAGTTCACATTGTGAACTAGTGTTTGTTATCGTTTGTGGTCTCTCTACTCCCTGTAACAGTCTGTTCTTGGCTTAAGTAACATTGCAACTAGCATAATCCTGCATATTTTTTGTTTTAGGTCACTCTAAGAAGTTAGTTTACTTATATTTAGAAAAATAGTACAAAACAACACTGCCCTTACAGAACATTCTTTTCTCGAGTTTCCTTTTTAAGTCTTCACACCCTAGGATAAAGGAGGACTAAAATGATATCATTTCTGGAAGGAAAGCTGGGCCTCTTATAGTTTGGTAGGCATCATAATTAGAGAAACTTTCACTCTGGGTGGAGCAGTAATATCGGTTCTAATGCAAATGGCTTATTCTTTCTTGGTCTGTTTATCCATTTGATAAATATTTATTGAGTGCTTACTATATCCCTAGCACCCTTTGAGATGTTTGGAATAGAGTTAACAAAAATCTCCAAACTCATGGAGTTTACATTTTATGGGGGAAGGAGATAGGCAGGTAAATACATTAATGAATAAATGATATGCTTACAGATTGGATAATCAATATCAAGGAACCAAAACAAGGTGATAAGCTGGAGAATGACTAAGGGGAGTGGGGAGTTCTTTATATTTAAGAAGTGCAATATGGGACTTCCCTGGTGGTCCAGAGGTTAAGAATCTACCTTCCAATGCAGGGGACATGGGTTTGATCCTTGGTCGGGGAACTAAGATCCCACATGCCACGGAGCTACTAAGCCCATGCGCCGCAACTACTAAGCCCACGCGCTCTAGAGCCTGCACACCACAACTAGAGAGCCCACATGCCACAACTAGACAGAAGCCCAGGCGCCGCAACAAAGAGTCCGCACACTGCAATGAAAGATCCCGCAGGCCGCAACGAAGATCCCATGTGCTGCAACTAAGACCCTATGCAGCCAAATAAATAAATATCGAAAAAGTGCAATTTATAATTTAAGTTGCTAATAGCAAATATGTTTATAATGAAATTTATAGTAAGAAAACATAAGATCTCTCCTTGATTTTCTTTTTTTTTAAATTTTTAAAAATTTATTTTTGGCCGCATTGGGTCTCTATTGCTGTGCATGGGCCCTTGCGGTGGCTTCTCTTGATGTGGAGCACGGCCTCTAGGCGTGTGGGCTTCAGTAGTTGTGGATCTAGAGGACAGGCTCAGTAGTTGCAGCGCACAGGCCTAGTTGCTTCGTGGCATGCGGGATCCTCCTGGACCAGGGCTCGAACCCGCGTCCCCTGCATTGGCAGATAGACTCTCAACCACTGCACCACCAGGGAAGCCCGTCTCCTTGATTTTCTTTATAAATAGATATATTGTATAAAGAGGAGGTGATAACTAAACTGATGAGGAGCCAGATAGATACATGAAGATCTAGAAGGGCAGACATCCAAGTGTAAACCATAGGAATCACAAGAACCTTGAGGTAGGGTCTTTGGCTGGTTTTAAGAGTAGAAAAAAAGGCCAGTGTGGCTGGAATATAAGCGGGCAAGGTAACAAACAATTAGTGTGATTTGATAGATCAGTGGTTCTTAACTGTGCTTAGACACCTTAATACCATTGGCTGGCAAGCTGTACTGTTGAGTTCACTGGATAAGAGATGGTGTCCTCAGGTGTCCAATCCAAATTATGCAGGTCCTGATGGTTCTCTGATTACGAAAAATCAGGGAGATATTATTTAGTTCAGTGGTTCTCAAAATATGTTCTCTGGACCAGTGACATCAATATCACCTGGAAATTTGTTAGAAATGTATGTTCTCAACCCCAGCCCAGACCTACCAAATCGGAAACTCTGGGGCTGGGGTCCAAGAGCCTGTGTTTTAATAAGCTGTCTAGGCGATTCTGATGCCAGATAGAGTGAGAGAATCACTGTGCTAGAAAATAACTGGGAGTGTGGGTGTGGCCAGGAAGAAGTATCTTTTTTCATTTAAAAGCCTCACTCCTGGGAGGACCTTCAAGATGGTGGAGGAGTAAGACGTGGAGATTACCCATTCAGGATAAATCCGAGGAGAAACATGCCAAGACACATATTAATCAAACTATCAAAAATTAAATACAAAGAAAATATATTAAAAGCAGCAAGGGAAAAACAACAAATAATATACGAGGGAATCCCCATAAGGTTAACAGCTGATCTTTCAGCAGAAACTCTGCAAGCCAGAAGGGAGTGGCAGGACATATTTAAAGTGATGAAAGGGAAGAACCTACAACCAAGATTACTCTACCCAGCAAGGATCTCATTCAGATTCAATGGAGAAATTAAAACCTTTACAGACAAGCAAAAGCTAAGAGAATTTAGCACTACCAAACCAGCTTTACAACGAATGCTAAAGGAACTTCTCCAGGCAGGAATCACAAGAGAAGGAAAAGACAATAACAAACCCAAAACGATTAAGAAAATGGTAATAGGAACATACGTATCGATAATTACCTTAAATGTAAATGGATTAAACACTCCAACCCAAAGACACACACTGGCTGAATGGATAGAAAAACAAGAACCGAATTTATGCTGCCTTCCAGAGACTCACTTCAGACCTAGGGACACACACAGACTGAGAGTGAGGGTATAGAAAAAGATGTCCCATGGAAATGGAAATCAAAAGAAAGCTGGAGTAGCAATTCTCAGATCAGAAAAAATAGACTTTAAAATAAGGACTATTACAACAGACAGAGAAGGACACTACATAATGATCAAGGGATCAATCCAAGAAGAAGTATAACAATTGTAAATATTTATGCACCCAACATAGGAGCACCTCCATACATAAGGCAAATGCTAACAGCCATAAAAGGGGAAATCGACAGTAACACAATAATAGTAGGGGACTTTAACATCCCACTTTCACCAATGAACAGATCATCCAAAGTGAAAATAAAAAAGGAAGCACAAGCTTTAAATGACACATTAAACAGATGGACTTAATTGATATTTATAGGACATTCCATCCAAAGACAACAGACTACACTTTCTTCTCAAGTGCTCATGGAACATTCTCCAGGATAGATCGTATCTTGGGTCACAAATCAAGCTTGGGAAGTTTAAGAAAACTGAAATCGTATCAAACATCTTTTCCGAGTACAAAGCTATAAGACTAGATATCAATTATAGGAAAAAACTGTACAAAATACAAACACATGGAGACTAAACAATACACTACTAAATAACAAAGAGGTCACTAAAGAAATCAAAGAGGAAATAAAAAAATACCTAGAAACAAATGACAATGAAAACACAACAAACCAAAACCTATGGGATGCAGCAAAAGCAGTTCTAAGAGGGAAGTTTATAACAATATAATCCTACCTCAAGAAACAAGAAACGTCTCAAATAAACAACCTAACCTTACACCTAAAGCAATTAGAGAAAGAAGAATAAAAAAACCCCAAAGTTAGCAGAAGGAAAGAAATCATAAAGATCAGATCAAAAGTAAATGAAAAAGAAATAAAGGAAATGATAGCAAATATCAATAAAACTAAAAGCTGGTTCTTTGAGAAGATAAACAAAATTGAGAAACCATTAGCCAGACTCATCAAGAAAAAAAGGGAGAAGACTCAAATCAATAGAATTAGAAATGAAAAAGGAGAAGTAACAACTGACACTGCAGAAATACAAAGGATCATGAGATTACTACAAGCAACCTTATGCCAATAAAATGGACAACCTGGAAGAAATGGACAAATTCTTAGAAAAGCACAACCTTCCAAGACTAAACCAGGAAGAAATAGAAGCTATAAACAGAACAATCACAAGCACTGAAATTGAAACTGTGATTAAAAATCTTCCAACAAACAAAAGCCCAGGACCAGATGGCTTCACAAGCGAATTCTATCAAACATTTAGAGACGAGCTAACACCTATCCTTCTCAAACTCTTCCAAAATATAGCAGAAGGAGGAGCACTCCCAAACTCATTCTACGAGGCCACCATCGCCCTGAGACCAAAACCAGACAAAGCTGTCACAAAAAAAGAAAACTACAGGCCAATATCACTGATGAACATAGATGCAAAATTCCTCAACAAAATACTAGCAAACAGAATCCAACAGCACATTACAAGGATCATACATTATGATCAAGTGGGGTTTATCCCAGGAATGGAAGGTTTCTTTAATATATGCAAATCAATCAATGTGATACACTGTATTAACAAACTGAAGGATAAAATCTATATGATCATCTCAATAGATGCAGAAAATGCTTTTGACAAAATTCAACACCCATTTATGATAGAAACCCTCCAGAAAGTAGGCATAGAGGGAACTGACCTCAACATAATAAAGGCCATATATGACAAACCCACAGCCAACATCGTTCTCAATCGTGAAAAACTGAAACCATTTCCTCTAAGATGAGGAACAAGACAAGGCTGCCCACTCTCACCACTATTATTCAACATGGTTTTGGAAGTTTTAGTCACAGCAATCAGAGACGAAAAAGAAATAAAAGGAATCCAAATTGGAAGACAAGAAGTAAAACTGTCACTGTTTGCAGATGACATGATACTATACATAGATAATCTAAGGATGTTACCAGAAAACTACTAGAGCTAATCAATGAATTTGGTAAAGTAGCAGGATACAAAATTAATGCATAGAAATCTCTTGCATTCCTATACACTAATGATGAAAAATCTGAAAGAGAAATTAAGGAAACACTCCCATTTACTACTGCAACAA
Source organism: Balaenoptera musculus (assembly GCF_009873245.2). NCBI lineage: Eukaryota > Metazoa > Chordata > Mammalia > Artiodactyla > Balaenopteridae > Balaenoptera > Balaenoptera musculus. Next base: position 80,261,006 of record NC_045806.1, on the reverse strand, counting down.
AAAGAATAAAATACCTAGGAATAAACCTACCTAAGGAGACAAAAGACTTGTATGCAGAAAACTATAAGACACTGATGAAAGAAATTAAAGATGATACAAACAGATGGAGAGATATACCATGTTCTTGGATTGGGAGAATCAACATTGTGAAAATGACTATATTACCCAAAGCAATCTACAGGTTCAGTGCAATCCCTATCAACTACCAATGGCATTTTTCACAGAACTAGAACAAAAAGTTTCACAATTTGTATGGAAACACAAAAGACCCCGAATAGCCAAAGCACTCTTGAGAAAGAAAAACAGAGCTGGAGGAATCAGGCTCCCTGACTTCAGACTATACTACAAAGCTACAGTAATCAAGAGAGTATGATACTGGCACAAAAACAGAAATATAGATCAGTGGATCAGGATAGAAAGCCAGAGATAAACCCACGCACATATGGTCACCTTATCTTTGATAAAGGAGGCAAGAATATACAATGGAGAAAAGACAGCCTCTTAAATAGTGGTGCTGGCAAAACCAGACAGCTACATGTAAAAGAATGAAATTAGAACACTTCCTAACACCATACACAAAAATAAACTCAAAATGGATTAAAGACCAAAATGTAAGGCCAGACAATATAAACCTCTTAGAGGAAAGCATGGGCAGAACACTCTATGACATAAATCACAGTAAGATCCTTTTTGACCCACATCCTAGAGAAATGGAAGTAAAAACAAAAATATAGAAATGGGACCTAATGCAACTTAAAAGCTTTTGCACAGCAAGGGAAACCATAAACAAGACGAAAAGACAACCCTCAGAATGGGAGAAAATATTTGCAAATGAAGCAACTGACAAAGGATTAATCTCCAAAATATACAAGCAGCTCATGCAGCTCAATATCAAAGAAACAAACAACCCAATCCAAAAATGGGCAGAAGACCTAAATAGACATTTCTCCAAAGGAGATATACAGATTGCCAATAAACACATGAAAGGAAGGTCAACATCACTAATCATTAGAGAAATGCAAATCAAAACCACAGTGAGATATCACCTCACACAGGTCAGAATGGCCATCATCAAAAAGTCTACAACAATAAATGCTGGAGAGGGTGTGGAGAAAAGGGAACCCTCTTGCACTGTTGGTGGGAATGTAAATTGATACAGCCACTATGGAGAACAGTATGGAGGTTCCTTAAAAAACTAAAAATAGAACTACCATATGACCCAGCAATCCCACTACTGGGTATATACCGTGAGAAAACCATAATTCAAAAAGAGTCATGTACCACAGTGTTCATTGTAGCACTATTTACAATAGCCAGGACATGGAAGCAACCTAAGTGTCCACTGACAGATGGTTGGATAAAGAAGATGTGGCATCTATATACAATGGAATATTACTCAGCCATAAAAAGAAATGGATTTGAGTTATTTGTAGTGAGGTGGATGGACCTAGAGTCTGTCATACAGTGTCAAGTAAGTCAGAAAGAGAAAAACAAATACCGTATGGTAACACATATATGTAGAATCTAAAAAAAAACAAAAAAAACAAATGGTTTTGACGAACCTAGGGGCAGGACAGGAATAAAGATGCTGAAGTAGAGAATGGACTTGAGGACATGGGAAGGGGGAAGGGTAAGCTGGGACGAAGTGAGAGAATGGCATGGACATATATATATATGCTACCAAATGTAAAAGAGATATCTAGTGGGAAGCAGCCACATGGCACAGGGAGATCAGCTTGGTGCTTTGTGACCACCTAGAGGGGTGGGATAGGGAGGGTGGGAGGGAGATGCAAGAGGGAGGGGATATGGGGATATATGTATATGTATAGCTGGTTCACTCTGTGATACAGCAGAAACTAAAACACAATTGTAAAGCAATTGTACTCCAATAAAGAAGTTAAAAAAATAAAAAAGCCTCACTCGTCCATGTGTGCCCTTGAACTCATCTTCTACTGGAGAGGAGCTAGCTTAATTAATTCAGTAATTCTTCCTGACTGTATTAGAAGTAAAACAGGCAGTGCTCTCAGGGTTGTATATGACTTATTTCAGTGAATCCTCATAATAACCCTGTGGGCTAGGTTCTATTATCATTCTTGTTTTCATAGATCAGGAGCTGGGGGCACAGAGAAGAAATTTGCCACAGATCACACAGGTAATAAGAAGAAGGGTCTGGATCTGGACAGTTTGGTTCTACAGCCACATGAGTAAATACTTTTCTATACGGCCTCTCAGTATACCTCGGAACAGTTGGGGTGATTTGATCTAAGATAACATTGTTCAAAAAATTGCCTTCACTTTTGACTTTGACTTTAAGTCACTGAATGATGCCCATAGGGGTCATCTGGTGACTATTCTTGTCCAAGACTCTGAGAGGTGAAACGGCTTGCCTAAGATTAGATAGCCGGTTAGTGTCAGAGCCAAGACTTAAAACCCAGGTCCCTAACTTTCAAGTCAGTGTTAAAGACACATGCAAGGAAAACAAAACTGGCGATATGACATACTGAAGACAACAAAGCCAGGCCATATATCCAGCAGCTTCTGGATGTACTAGCCTTCCTTTATCTTGCTACTGCGAGCACAATAAGTTCTTTTCCTGATTCTGTTGTCCTTGAAGGTTCCCCCATGGAGGATACTGCCCTATCTAGCAGTACTGCCCTCTGCACACAGGGTGCAAGAAGGGAACATTAAGTTCTATTAGTAATAGCTTCCATTGTCAAATACATGAAAATACCAACTCATCAAAAACAAAGCAACTCTTCCCCCCCAACACACCCCCTCCACTTTTTTGTTTCCTAGCTTTTCTGGTTGTTTGTTTGCTTGGGTTTGTTTTCAGCTGCTATTCTCAGTATATCTGTAGTGAAATTTTGCAAGGGAATGTGTATAGCAGTTGATTTTCTGTATACCCTTAAGAAAATTATCCATCACCTCAGCCCTCTAAGCTTAAGGCCTCTCACAAAACCTCAACAATACACATCAACTCTCCATTTTGACATACAAATCTGAAAGTAACCAGGTTTTCTGTTTTTACCTTCTGCTCTGCACTTACAAAAGTGTGATGTATAATTTAAGTTTTTAATCTCAAATGTGCTTGCTTTATAGGAAAGTTCTGTAATGATAAAATGTACTACCTCCGCTTGGTTTTCTTTATAAATATACTAACTTCTCTTGTCATCTTCCCTGTATTATAGTGAGCAAATAAAATAAATTATTAATTCCAGTGTAAAATCCAGTTCTGAATGGCAGGATTTTTATTTTCATTAGACTCATTCAAACTATTTGGTGGGGTGGGGGAACTTCTTAAGAGAATTCATAATTAATCACATATCATATTTTGTAAATGAGATGTAATTTTAAAATACATTTCCTGTGTATCATTAGGTCCTCCAAACAACTTCTCTTCGATGAAAAGAGAAGTGTCTTCAAAACATCTTTGGATGCTTTTAACGTAAAATTCATTTCATCCCTGGCTGTTCCACAAACATAGTGTCTATGAGAGGGGAAAATGGTCCCTTAAAGTTTTCTGAAGGGGAACTCTTACTCGCAGATCCTTTCTCAAGCATTTTTGAGACTAGAGTGTGTGTTGAGAAGCCATGCCCACACTCAGTAAGGATCTAAGGAGAAGGGGTTTTACTCAAATACCAGCTTCCTCTTTTTGCCCTGCTTTGCTTTCAGTAAAATTGTGACTTTCACAGAGAATACCTTAATAATAAATGTGAGTCATTTTGCTTGAATGCTAATACTGGGTTTTCAGCTGCAATAAAAGAAAACATTTCTAAACTGTTATAGTTCCTGAAAACTGGGTCATGGGCCAGTGTACTACAATGTAGAAATTCTGTGTTGTATGATTAGTTTTAATTAAGAGCTAGTTCGATTTTCAGGTAAATTGGTATCCTACTTCCCCAGCACAGCACGTTAGCAGCATTACTGCAACTTGAAGAGTTACTAGGAAGTGTTTTTACCTTTCTTGTAGCTGATTATCAACAGATCATATCAGGTTTAGGGAAAAGGCTCACTTCTCTTCCAAGTGGCAGGAGTTCTCATGCTAGGATTACATGTCTCTCCAGAAGGCTGAGGGGGCGTTTCACTTTTTATTCTATTTTTTTTTTCACCTGCACATATTCCTTTTGTTTCATCAAACAACTCATAGATACGCAAATAGCTCTATGGAGACAGGCCCACCTGCTTTTTCTAACATTTTAGACAGTGTGCCAGACACTAGGGTGACCAGCTGTTCTGGTTTGCCTGGGACAGAGGGCTTTTCCTTGAATGCAGGACTTTCAGTGCCCAAACCAGGAAAGTCTGGGGCCAACCAACATGGTTGGTGACCTGAGTTCAGGAAAGTCATTCCTATATGACAATGTAAAAGCTTTCTACTCCTCAAGAGTTAACTCTGGACTTAAAGGTGGGGAGATTTGGTAAGATAACTTAATACTTCTCATAGATAATAAAGGAGTGAAAATCATAATTCAGTCAACAGGTCTGAGAACAAGTCAGGTGTCAAGGTCAGAGGCAACAGGAAAAGTATGAGGAGAGGAGACTATTAATAATCATAATCTTAGATTCTATACCTTTATTCTGGGTCCCAGGATCTATTCCAAGTGTTAAACAGTGGGGTTTGTATATTGAGCTTAATAATAATGGAAAGAATTATGAGATATATTTGCACTACTTATTTTTATGTGCTTGATGTGCAAAAAAAGCACAACAGGCTGTGAATTATCATGTAATAGTTTCCAAATTGTGTCATTAGATGTGAGACAAATGGCTGGGATCCAGTTATATGCACTTCTAGTTTCAGCCTATGGAATTATAGTTCTGAGAGAAGAAGTGTACATTTGTATGTGAAGTCTGGGGTTCAGACCAAGAGTCTTTGGATTTTTAGTTCTTTGATCCAACACAGTTATGTGCTTTCAGCCAAGTTGCTTAAACTTAGTACCACGCTTTTATGATTCTTTGACTTGAGAGAGCAAAAGTTAGCTCTCAACTTCTAGGCCGAACAATTTTGCACAGTCCATAAAAGTAGTGGTTATTTGAAGTGAAGATGGGAGAGAAGTCAGCTTTAGGATCAGAAATGAGCTCTATGAATGGACGGTGCAGCCACAATTCTGTCCCCATGTTATTTGCCTGTCAGGCACCAATATGATTAGCATCAATTGGAAAGTCCTCTGTCTGACTTTTATTATCTGCTCCCAAACTACCTATCAAGTCCTATTTCCTACTGAGTAGTATGCCATGGGAGTCAGCGCATATATCCTGAAACTAGACCGGGTTCAAAACCTTGCTCCATCATTACATAAACTCTATGACCTCGGGCACATTTTTTAATCTCTCTGTGCCTGTTCCCTCATTTGCAAAATTGGGGTATTATTAATAGTGCCTTGCACAGAATGTCTGCTATTATTATTATTACTGTTGTCATTATTATTATTCCTTTACATGTGTCCCTTGCTCTAGGGTTCATGCCCTCTTTAATATCTACATACCATGCTGACTTTTAATGTTTTCGCTTGTGTTGAACTCTCTACATGCAACATAATACCTTATCCTGCTTCCCCAAATGTTATCCATTTTAAAACGATTGTTTCAATTCTGATCTTTTATGTGGGACTTTCACAAAACTCTCCTTTTGATAAATTCCTTTATAATTACTACTTGGACCATGCATTTCAGCTTTCAACTATCTGCTGTTTGGTGTGTGCTAATGTTGTTTCTTCTGCTGATCTGGAAACTTTTTGACAGGTGGGGCAATGTCTTGTCTATTTTATTGTATGTTTTACAGCCTCTAGTGTGTTTCTAACTAAATAGTTGATTGATTCATATCAGGGAACCTATGCCTAAATTTGATCCTTTGTTCCTCCTACTACTTTTGAGACATAAAGACATCAATTAAATCACTTCAAGAATCGGTCTCACAAAATCTTGCTGATTTTACACTTTCAGCAGTTCTGTATTTGTGGTAGAATATCATTTACAGGTCAGTTTTTTTCATGTTTGGATTTAGAAAAGAATAAAACATGGTGTTTTTACATAAAGTTCATATACATCACTAAATCACACTTACTAGAGTTAAGTCCCATGAAGATAGGATGAATTATAATAATAATTTAAAAAATTTTATTACAGAAATTTCCACATACACACAAAAGTAGAATAATATAATCGAATCCATGTAACTATCACCCAATTTACATGATTATTAACACCTTTCCAATCTTGCTTCATCTATCCCACCCATTTTTTTTTTGGCCTGGAATATTTTAAAGCAAGTTCATCATATTTCATCCATAAATAGTTCAGTATGTATCATTAACAGTTGAAGAGATATAATTTTTAAAAGAACCAATAAATAGTTCTCAATACTGTGCTAAAATTATCAAATCTTTTCTTACAATCTTACAACTTTAATAATACCACTTTGCTCTCTTCTACCCCAAAGATATAAGTAAACCTATAAAAATAGATGTTCCTAGTGGATGATAGGAAATATATGTGAAACATGAAGGGTATTTTACTGTCTCAGCTATAGTCTTTGAAGTATAGCAGGAACCTTGCTTTGATAGGACACACTGCATTATTTCAATGTGATAGATTACTATAATAATCAAATGGAAAGTATATATTTATTTCATTTGAATGTCTTTTCAGCTCTATGATATTTTTGGATATGTTAAATTAAATGTAGAATGGGGCTACCCAGGTTCATGATACAATGTAGTTCATCAGTCTATTTTAATAAGGCCATTTTTCTGGGAATGATAGAACCTGATGGCTTTAATGATTTGATGACACTATTTCACAAGTGATTGTGATATCATTCCCTCCTAAACTGATCGTAAAGTACCAGAGGTGTAAAGGTAGATGTTTAAACACCTATTTATCTTATTCAGTTTACCAAGCACTGTCCATACAAATGGTTATCATTGATTTATAAATTATGGTAAGTTATGTTTTGTACTTTTAAAGTTACAGTTTAATAGGATACTAGTTTGAACAACATATAGTTTGTAAATCTTAAAGCAACAGTGTTAAATAAAGAGGCATATTACGAGAATTGTTAGGGACATGCATGTTTCTTACAACAAACGTTGTATAGTTCTGTTATGTAAATCTGAGCCACACAAGTATTACAATATAAGAAATAAAATTGAGGGGGTTAAGGTTGTTAATCATTTATACATTATACCTGTAGATTGGAAGTCTATATTGTTTATACTCATTTCCCTACAGTTGGGGTGAGCTGTATAGATAGACAGACAGACATATCCCTGGGAGTACCATAAATCCATGAAGGCAACATCAGCTCTAACTGACTGGAGTGAAATGTACCTGACTGGCTGTCAGTTCTCTTTGTAAGTTAGGGTTCAGTGAACTCCCATTTTGGAATTGTCTAGGATGAACCGAATTCAAATAAAAACTTCCCTGTAGGCAGTTAAAGCTGAACTATAAGTCTGTCTTTCAGTGATCTTTGTTTTGATATTTGTCTTCACATTCATAACTACTGCCTCTGTGTATATTTTAACTTTGCAGATATTCTGCCCGATAAACTGTTCAAGTTTGTGTTTTGATTCCATGCCATTAATTTGTATCAAAGCTTGCATGTATTCCTATACTCTTACAGAATTAACTTTAGGCTTTTATTTTCCCTTCATTATGTGAATTTGACTAAAGCAGAGCCATTTTTCAAAGTGAAAAGGTTTTATTTGGAAAATTCCTTTGAAATGACTTCTTTATTATAGATTCTAGAATTGCCAGACTATAGCCATTTCTAGAATATAATTCCCAAGAAATTTCTTCCAATAAAGTGAATTATGGATTACTGGCATATATATTTTTTTCCTTGCATGGCAAATAGGATAAAAAAAATAAAGAGGATTTTAACTTCAATTTTGAAGAAACATTATTTGGTCTGGTGTCCTGAAATTCAATCTTTGATCAGGGGTACTTTGAGTAAAATGAAAATTCAGGACTACTATTTCTCCCCGCCTCATTTTTCAGGCTCTTGAATATGGTTTTCTTTTGAAATATTATGGGAATATACGGTCTGAGTAATGTTTACCATGAACATTTAAAACACAAACGGCATATTCAAGGTAAAAATAAAAGAAAGCAACTCAATAGCATTCTGTCAGAGAGTTGGATTTTATGGTCTCATGAGAGTAATTAGAAAAGTCAACCATGAAGCTATCTAAGCTACACACAAGACAGGGCTGAGAAAATATTTTCCAGTAGATCTTTTAATCTACAAGCTTTAGGTCACATTTCTTCTGTGATTATAGGTGTTAGGTATATTTGACAGATAGTCTAGAAAAAGGAGAATCATTATTAATATGGAAAGCCAAGGCCATGATGCGGAGTAGGCTTATCCTGTGACTAGTTCTACAACCAATGCCAGTCACCTGATTGCACTTAGCCTCTATTTTCTCATCAGGAAATGGGAACAATATCTGTTATTGTGATGGCAAGATAAATGTAATGCGCGTGCAAGTGTCATGAGGTAGTCAGCAAAACCCAAGCTACTTTCATTGGTGAGATGAAGGGGGAAATGGAATTATGGTACCATGATGCCAGAAACTATCAATCATGAGAGCCTTTAAGGTGACAATTTCAAAAGAAATTCGTATCTTTTTTGCCAAAACAGCAACCACAATAACAAGATTACTAGAGGACACAGAATTTTGTCTTTGTGGAGACGGTGGTAGCACCAGGTAGGAAACAATGTTATATAGTAAGAGAGGAAATCATCAGTGACTTCAAGTTTAATGAGAAAGGTACATTCCAGCAGAAAGCAGATAAGAGGCTTTGATTTTCTTGACAGTAGCGCTATCCAGTACTTTTAGTTGGTCTTCAGGTGATCAAACCTACTGGTTTGCCGGAGACTTTCCCAGTTTTAACACTGAGAGTCCCAAATCCTGGCAAAGTCCTCCATCCAGGTCAAAATGGGCCTGGGTCCATTTGGTCTTCATGACATTGGCTATGAGTTTGTCAAGCTATGCAATGGGGAACGGAAGTTCACAAGGCTTTCCGCCTTCAGAGTGAAAACTAATTTTATTCTAGGACACGCGTATTTTCTGGTAATGAAATATCATTTTTATAATTTTGTACTAAATGTGTTTGCTTGGTAAGTGGGCACAGCACATCTTGTGCTCTCTAGTGGATGTTCCCAGAAGTGCTGGGAGGGGATTATGCCATACAGAAGTGACACAGTGATCTGGAGACATGGGGTAGAATGTTAACGATAAGAAATGGCTAGGAGATAAAGAGATACCAAAGGCCTCTGCAAAGAGGTTTCGGGTTTCGCCCCTGCCGGCAGGCTCCGCCCCGCCGGCGGCGGTAGGGCGCGGGCGGGGTTAGGGCAGGGCGCGGGCGGGGTTAGGGCGAGGCGCGGGCGCCGGGTGGGGCTGGTTCCGTTGTGCTGCGGCTCCGCGCTGCCTGCAGTCCCGGGCCGGAATCCCGCTCCCCGGGCCTCGAGTCCGCCCGCCCGACAGCCTGCCAGCCATGGAGCCCGGCCCCGACGGCCCCGCCGCCATCTGGTTCCGCTAGACGTGCAGCCCATGGCCCGGCCAGGCCCTGTCGCTGCAGGCGGAGCAGCTGCTACACCATCAGCGCTCGCGGTACCAGGATATCCTTGTCTTCCGCAGTAAGAGCTACGGCAACGTGCTGGTGTTGGATGGCGTCGTCCAGTGCACAGAGAGGGACGAGTTCTCCTACCAGGAGATGATAGCCAACTTGCCCCTCTGTAGCCACCCCAATCCACGCAAGGTGCTGATCGTCGGGGGCGGGGATGGGGGTGTCCTGCGGCAGGTGGTGAAGCATTCCTCCGTGGAGTCCGTGGTCCAGTGCGAGATCGACGAGGATGTCGTTCAAGTCTCCAAGAAGTTCCTGCTGGGCATGGCCGTTGGCTACTCGAGCTCAAAGCTCATCCTACGTGTGGATAATGGTTTTGAGTTCATGAAACAGAACCAGGATGCTTTCGATGTCATTATCACTGACTCCTCAGACCCCCTGGGCCCTGCTGAGAGTCTCTTCAAGGATTCCTGTTACCGGCTCATGAAGACGGCCCTGAAGGAGGGTGGCATCCTCTGCTGCCAGGGCGAGTGTCAGTGGCTGCACCTGGACCTCATCAAGGTGATGCGGCAGTTCTGCAAATCACTCTTCCCGGTGGTGGGCTACGGTTACTGCACCATCCCCACCTACCCCAGCTGCCAACCTGGCTTCATACTGTGCAGCAAAAATCCAAGCACCAACTTCCTGGAGCCCGTGCAGCAGCAGCTGACGCAGAAGCAGGTGGAACAGATGCAGCTGAAATACTACAGCTCTGATGTACATCGGGCACCCTTTGTCCTGCCCGAGTTTGCCCGCAAAGCCCTCAATGTGTGCTGAGCCCAGGCGCCGCTGCCGGTGCCGCCCAGGACCTCCGGCCAGCGAGCCTCCAGGGTGGCTGGACGCCGCCAGCACTGGATGAGACTCCCGCAGACTCGCTTCCCAACCCAGTGTTATAGGCCCCAGAATGCTGCCCGGCCTGCCCTGTTAGGACTTTCTCTCTGTGTGGCGTTCAGCTTGAAAGTTTATACCAGGTGCGTACAGCACCATCTCCACCTCTGTCGCCCCTCACTCACCAAACACGTGTATCTAGAACAACAACGAGAACAAATATTCTGCCAATATTAGGAACTCAATGCAAGACATTTGTATACTGTTTAGTTTTGAGTATGCAAGAGCCTATTTTGGGGGAAATGCAGTTTCTCCTCTAAGCCACTACTAGTAGCTGAGAACTTCATAGTAGAGTTTATGTCTTGGAGGAGGAGAGAGTATTTTGATGAGCTACAAATTGGCTATTCACTAAGAAGCTAAAGCATAAATTAGTGTTAAAGTGGTGGGTCATAGGGTAGTATATCTGAACCCAGAAGTTGAAATTGGGGCAGAAATAGTCTCTCACTATTCCCTTCCTTCACTTTAAGTGAATCCCTTGCCTGCTATAAAAAGAAAGGCAGGGCTCAAGAAACAGAAAGGAGAAACAGAAGAAAACCACAAAAATGAAACAGGCAAGAGTTTTCCTGAATGCTCTTCCTTCACTCAAAATTAGTAGAGTAAAATTCAAGCCCACCGAATGATAATTAAGGCCCCATTTGCCTAGAGTCCAAATATCTGAAGCCTATTTGAGTAGGCCTGTGTTATCTAGCACCCATAAGAGCTATGGGATGGAGGTGGAAATAATCCTCTTTGATAAAGATAAAAGATCTTGAGAAGGATTTTCCAGAGAAGAGGCCCATTCTAGATCTTAATTCTGCCTTGGGCTCCAGAAAGCTAAATGTAGAATGTTGTGGTAACATACTTGGTCATGTACAGCTGTGTTATATAAACACCCTCAATTAAATTCTGACTCACTTTTTGTCTTCTCCCAAACTTGTATAATAATGCCAAATGCATAAACATTTATGCCTGGATTCTCTTGAGTGTCTTGTTGGCTTTACTTATGGCAAATGTTTTTTTAAAAGGAGGTGGAAGGTAACAGTGATGGGGCTTGGAAATATGTGCTACCTAGGAACAGGCTCTCTGACCCTAGCTAGGATTGAAAGTTGGTGTGCCTCCCAACACCTACTAGGTGATCTGCCAAATCTGACCCTGAAATTCTTTCACAATCCAACTACAAGTGTTCTGGTATACAATTTGCCCACTGCCTCATTGGATCTTGCCTTTCTTTATGGAAACTATGCGAAGATCTATATTTCTTGCTTGAGATGTAGGTATAACCTTATACAGGCTTAGACATTGATGTAACAGTAGAGATTATGAGCTATAACCATTTTGCCCACTAAGTACTGGAAATCTTCCTTGGAATGTGGAAGAGGAAGACTCCTTGATTCATTCATCAAATAAGTATTTAAAACATGACTGATGCATGCTATTGGGTTTACAACTCCAAAATGCATCTTACAATGTTTTTTGGTAATTAGAGATGTTATAAGAAAACACCTTTTTTTAAAGTTATAATGTTAAAACAATTATAAAGCCAGAAACCAACACTCACTCAAAATTCAGTTAGTTAAACTTTGTCAATAAAGGCAATTCTATTTTATAATATGGTATTAAAAAGAATGAAAATAGAAATTATATGTAAATGACATGGATTGTGGGGTTGTGTTTAGATTTTCTTCCTTATGTGTTTAGGACAGGTAAACAGTTTCATAAGTTTTCTATTTTGTAAAAATAGCTGAAACTAAATTGTAAGCTTCAGAATTGCCCTGGTTTTGCTTGACTGTAAAAGGACATGTAATAAGGGTTTGTATGTAGAAGTCATAAACCAAGTGATTAAAACATACGATTAGCAAGACAAAGTCATCTAGTTCATGTTCCTATTGATCAACAATGTTTATTAATTCTCCACTGCATGCTAAACTTTATTGGACATTCCTTTTGAAAAAATCTTCAGTCAGAAAATGGACGAAAATGTTTAAATTCACCTATGGATGCTAGATCATTGTAAGTTTGAAAAAAACAAAACACTGTACTATAAGTTCACTAAATGAAATTTGTGCTACCTTTGGTTAGACAATTAGTAGAGAAGAAAATAAATGAGAACTCGGATTTGGGACACTCTAGCCATTCCTGTGACCTGATTAATCTCTTATGCAGCACTAATTTAAATAATTTGCACACACTAATTTTAGATCTCTAAATTGCTCATACTTTGTGTGTAGAAACTGATTATGATTGTCATATCCGTGAAGTGACACAGGACTAAGAAACTTCAACTCAGATCTCAAAATTAGTAGGCATGAATTAATTTGAAATCTGCTTATCTCAAAGTAGCTCCAGTGGTCCCAGTGTATGTGAATTTATAATATTGTATGATTAACGAAAGGAGCCACTGGTGACCACATCAGGGATTGAAATAACTGAAAAGGGCAAAAATAAATCTATTCTGTTTTATTGTAGAAGTTTGGGGGTACCATTGGAGGCAGAGATTATTGAACTGACCATTCTAGAATATAAAGAAGAGTTTTGTGCACAAACCACTGAGTCAGCAGTGGTTCAGTGGTTTCTTAAACAGAAAACAAAACCAAGAAATATGTATTTAGATGACCAGAATCCAAAATCGTGTTGAATTATAGTTAGAAATTTTAAGAAAACCAGATACCCAATATTACTATCCTAAAATTGTATTTTATATTTTGCTCTGTGAAATCTGAGCTTTGTGGAACGTTTCTTAAACGAAGTACTGTTTTAGTCTGCTTGGGCTGCTATAACAAAAGACCAGACTGAGTAGCTTATAAACAACAGAAATTTTTCTTACAGCTCTGGAGACTGGAAGGCAGAGATCAGGGTGCCATCATGGTGGGGTGAGGGCCCTCTTCTGTAGATTTCATGTATCCTTGCTTGGTGGAAGGGGCATAGGGTCTCTCTGGGGCCTCTTTTATAAGAACACATCTCATTCATGAGGGCTCTACACTCATGACCTAAGCACCTTCCAAAGGCCTCACCGACTAATACCGTCACCGTAGGAGTTAGTTAGGATTTCAACAAATGAATTCTGGGGGAACATGAACATTCAGACCATAGCAGTTGCCCTTCCAGTCTTCCCAAGAGTTGGTACCTTCTGAAAGTGGGAAAACAGATGCACCATGATGACAAACAATGACAAAATGTGTGCCTTAGTTTACTGTTTCCACAGTGTACTGCTGAATCTGGACCTTCAGTTAATATGAGGACGTCACAGTCCCAACTGGGTGGAGTAATTCATGTCTAGTGATGAAACAGGCCTCCTGAACACTGCATTTTCACTTTTTGAAGGGAGGTCTTTAGACACTAAAGCCAACTTGGAAAAAAATACTTTCTCAGTCGATTTCACCACAGAAATGATTGTAATGCTAGTGCATAAATAGACAAGGTGGAGTAAAGAATTAGGGCATTTAAATAGCCAGCCTGGGCAAAAAACAAGTTTATTGGCAGAGGTGGGATGGGGTGATACTTTTTTTTCACAGTGAAAAGGAATTATTCAGATTAGATGCTTCTACTGTTCAACTCTTAACTTCGTATTGCATTCAATGTATTGACTCTTAGTCCTTTAAATCTGTGTCTCTTAGGAAAGATGACAAAAGTTTGTGCTGGCAGGTAACCTGATTGTTATGGACCAAATGTTGGTGTCCCCCCAAAATTTGTATGTTGAAGCCCTAAACTCCAATGTGGTGGTATTTGAAGATGGGGCTTTGGGGGGGTAATTAGGATTAGATGAGGTCATGAGGGTGGGACTCTCATGATGGGATTAGTGCCCTTTTAGAAGAGATACCAGAGAGCTTGCTCTCTCTCTTTTCCTGTGCACACACAATAAAGAGGTCATGTGACCTCACAGAGAGATGGTGGCCATCTGCAAGCCAGAGAAGAGGCCTCAGAATGAAACCTATCTTGCCAGCACATTGCTCTTGGAGATTCTAGCTTCCAGAACTGTGAGAAATAAATTTCTGTTGTTTAAGCCACTGAGACAATGGTATTTTGTTATAGCAGCCTGAGCTGACTATGATAGTTCTAAATACCTGTTTTTTTCAATGATGGTATAAAGGCTTTCACTGCTTTTGGTGGGTTCCTCCTCTTGAAATGATACTGCCTTATAGTTAGAGAATAACTATCCTTGTATGGGTTCCAAACAAAAGTACCTTATCATAAATTTTGCTTCATAAGAAACAGCTTTATAGTTTGGTGCAAGTGCATTTGAGATATCTGCATTCCAACAAGAGGTGCTTCCTCTCAGCCTGTATTTTCCTTCTAATTGAAGTGGCAATTAAGTAGTTCATTAATGGTCATGCCATAATCATAGACTTATATAAGGGATCATAAAGGTCAGATTGTCCAGCCCTTTCATTTTACTTCTCCAAGGAAGTAAGGATGAATGAAAGAATAACTATAGTTTTATTACCAAATGACATTTAAAAAAATGGTGATGCAAGTGGACCTTTAAAAAATAAAGGAAACATAGGAAGACAAAAAGTGTATAGAGAATACTAGATAGATTTAGGTTTTATATTTATCTTCTTAAAGAGAAATTGAATTCAACTTTGGACCCATCTACAATTGGAGCTTCAGAAAACATGTTTGGCCTCATCTTATCTTTGAAATGAAAGCTGCTGTCTTCACTCTTGAACCAACTGAGGGTACAAGGATGCATTAGAAAATTTGATAATTGGTGGAGCTGGGTTTTGTGGGTTTTTTTTTTTTTTGGTAGAGTCTTTTTATTTCTTTAGAATAGGAAGGAGGTATATTTTGCAAAACTCATAAGAACTATGAGGTTGTTTTCCTCCTTTACTGAACAGAAGCCACCTGCCACAAATACACACTTTGGGAATTATTTTGATATGAGTTATGGGAAATAGAAAGCAAAATCTTGTACAGTAGAGGACATAACTTTACAGTAAATCTACAGTTGTCTTATAGCTGTTCATTAAGTGTTTTGAGTCTCTTTTTAATTCAAGGATATCTTTAGGATCTAGTTTCCAAAAACAGTCTCAAATTACCATCAAAATGTAACTGGGCTACCCCATGTTTTCCCTGTCAAGGAACTGACATTCTGTGAACCCTATTTAATTTTCCAGCTATCTTAATAGAATGTGTTGAGTAAGAATTAAGGATTATTATTATTATTATCACCACCGTCATCATCATCATCATTAATTGTGTTAAAAGGAAACCTTGGGAGGCATAAGTGACCTGCTGGCAAGGATTACCCACTCTGGAATGTGCAGTGGATCAGTTTTGCTCTCAGCAGAAGGCAGCATTATAATCAATAGAAATTGCCCATATGGGGTTTAAAAGACACTGTGATACATGAAAGAATGCTCAACATCATTAATCATTAGAGAAATGCAAATCAAAACTACAATGAGATATCATTTCACACCGGTCAGAATGGCCATCATCAAAAAATCTAAAAATAATAAATGCTGGAGAGGGTGTGGAGAAAAGGGAACACTCTTGCACTGTTGGTGGGAATGTAAATTGATACAGCCACTATGGAGAACAGTATGGAGGTTCCTTAAAAAAGTACAAATAGAACTACCATATGACCCAGCAATCCCACTACTGGGCATATACCCTGAGAAAACCATAATTCAAAAAGAGTCATGTACCAAAATGTTCATTGCAGCTCTATTTACAATAGCCAGGACATGGAAGCAACCTAAGTGTCCATTGACAGGTGAATGGATAAAGAAGGTGTGGCACATATATACAATGGAATATTACTCAGCCATAAAAAGAAATGAAATGGAGGTATTTGTAGTGAGGTGGATGGAGTTAGAGTCTGTCATACAGAGTGAAGTAAATCATAAAGAGAAAAACAAATACAGTATGCTAACACATGTATATGGAATCTAAGGGGAAAAAAAAATGTCATGAAGAACCTGGTAGCAGGACGGGAATAAAGACACAGACCTACTAGAGAATGGACTTGAGGATATGGGGAGGGTGAGGGGTGATATGTGACAGGGTGAGAGAGTGGCATGGACATATGTACACTACTAAGTGTGAAATGGATAGCTAGTGGGTAGCAGCCGCATAGCACAGGGAGATCAGCTCGGTGCTTTTTGACCACCTAGAGGGGTGGGATAGGGAGGGTGGGAGGGAGGGAGACACAAGAGGGATGAGATATGTATATGTATAGCTGATTTACTTTGTTATAAAGCAGAAACTAACACACCATTGTAAAGCAATTATACTCCAATAAGGATGTTAAAAAAAAAAAATTAAAAAAATAAAAAATAAAATAAAACCCAAACAGATTAAACTCAAGAAAAAAAAAAGACACTGTGACAATTAAGTTCACCAGAAAGACACGGAAAGTTTTGGAGCTTATTGTAAACCACGATTCTGTGAACCTTCTGCAGATTTCATTGACTGCAGTGTCTAAATTGGAAGATATAGCAATTTTTTTCCCCCATGCTCAGCAAAAACTTTTAACTGGCTTTTGTGTGTGTGTGGGGTATAAAACATTCACTGAGTGTTTCTCATATTCTACTGAGTCAATATTAAACTGTACTTTTCTACTTTTGCTAATAGTCATCATCATAAAAACGTTTGTCTTTTTAAACATTTTCCCATATGTTCATGGTTCAGTTAAACATTCTCTGCCCTCTAGGAAATTATAGCTTTAAATAGTATCAATATTTCACCACTTTATGTCTCAACAAACCTTTTTGATTGAAGTTCCCCAAAGGCCTTGACTTGACCTTTACATAAATAAATGTGGACAATGGATATAGGGGTTTGCAAAATACAAAAAAGTACTATTTTTTTAAAAAAATTATTTATTTATTTATTTATTTATGGCTGTGTTGGGTCTTCGTTTCTGTGCGAGGGCTTTCTCTAGTTGCGGCAAGTGGGGGCCACTCTTCATCGCAGTGCGCGGGCCTCTCACTATTGTGGCCTCTCTTGTTGCGGAGCACAGGCTCCAGACGCGCAGGCTCAGCAATTGTGGCTCACGGGCCTAGTCGCTCCGCGGCATGTGGGATCTTCCCAGACCAGGGCTCGAACCCGTGTCTCCTGCATTGGCAGGCAGATTCTCAACCACTGCGCCACCAGGGAAGCCCCAAAAGTACTATTTTTTAAAATCCCATAAAGACCTTGTCTGTTGCTGTCATTTGAGAACAGGGCAACACGTCGATTTAGTGTATTTAATAACTTTTCACACAAAGAGGTTAGAAAGACTTGAGCATCAAGGGAATAACCCAGAATAAATACTAAATCAGTGTTTCTCAAATGTTGATGATATCAGTCTTCCTACTAAATACTTCAGGTGATTCTGATGCACACAGTTCACTTACTATATACTGTGCTTTGAATTATACCACTGTAACTTCCACATTCTTGGTCTGTCAGCAATGCCTTTCCGTATCAGAATTCAGAAATTTCGAGAACCAAATGGATTAGATGTACAGCCTTCAGATCTTTAAATGCATTATTTCACACAGTTCTAAGGAAGTTTTGAGTTTGATGGATTTCAATCTTCTTAATAATATCATTTACTTTGTAACATACAGGTGTAATCCATTCTTCCACAAAATCTGTCCGAGGGAGTGTTTGTGTGTATCTCTTCTCTCTCCAAATGACCTTGACATCAGTTTGTTAAAGTGGCTTATGCCATTCCTGACTTATTACAGTTCGTTGGGCTTCATATTTTCTGATCAGCCACGATTTCAATGTATTTGCTTTAAAGAGGTTTTTGTAAGTTACATATAAAAAGGCACTTTTCTACCATTCAGGGAAAGACATATGTAAATGAGACAGTATTTGTAGCATGACAGTCAAAGATACCTCAAGGATTTGGGTATTGGATTGTGTATTTAGTTGCCAGCTATAGATTATAGGAGGCTATTATGTGAAACTATTATATACCTGGAGTTGAAGTAAAGTATGTCAGAAATTTTTTTAAAAGAAATCTCAATTTATTCATTGTATGAGAAAAGGAGTAGATCGCAGCCCCCTTGCATGAAGTGATTGCATTAGTAAGGGGAATTTTATTTCTAAAACCAAAAAAACTTTCAAAAGCTGCTGTTATTTACTGTACTTTAGACAGTTCCTCTGTGAAGGTCTTTCTAGTATATTAAAGACCTGTTCCAATCAAAAGTATTCTCTACTGGCTGATGATATAATTATACTAAGTTATCAAGAGATTGTTCTTGATTCCCAGGGTGAAATTCCTTTCTTTAGCAACCATGGAATTGACATGCTTCATTGTTCATTATTCATCATTCTTTTGCTTCCTCTGCTTTACAGTCTGGATCCAGAAAAGTCTCCTTGGAGACTTTATTGCACATGCTTGGACATCTTGATGATGGTGATTTTTTTTGTATTGTTTCATTTTTTTTTTGTTTGTTTTTCTTACTTGTCAGAGGGTCATTTAATTAGAGCTTCATCAGTTTATGATTGTTCTAGATAGTCTTCAGAGGCTGAGCCACTTCTCCAGTTTCTGTTGTTGTTAGTTTTGTTTGTTTGTTTGCTTTTGTCTGTGGCTGGAGAGGTCTTTCTGAAACAAACATACAACTCACCAAACACAAAAACAATCAATCAAACCTGCTGGTTTTCCTCAAGAGGCTCGAGGTTTAGTTTATTCATTTAGAAACTTTGCCTTGTGTTTCTCCCCCTCCTCCTCCATCTCTTCCTCTTCCTTCTGTTTATAAGAAAAGCTCAAGCAGCTCTGTGCTTTACTAGGCAAGGCTGAAGGCAGAGTTCTGCCTCTGGGAAATGTTTATTCTGGAAAAACACAGGAGACATTTGTTTGGTCTGACTCATCTAGACTATGTCATAAGCCATCTTGGGCAAAAAAGAGAAGATGCCTTAAATATTGATGCCTGTCCAGACTCAATTTTATGTTTAAAAACCAAAGAATTGTGGCCACTGCAACCTCTTAATTAATCAGTAAATATTTATCAGTCCACTAATATTTTGTTAGTCATCTTTCCTTCCGAGGATATGAATAAAGTTCATAAACACAATAGTTTTCTGTTATTTGCCGAACAAATGGTTATCCTTGAAAGTAGCCATTTTTAAGCCTTCCGTAGTAACTTGACAGAACAATGCTAAGGAAAAATCAAATAGTGCATTTACTCATACCAGAGCTGTGCATATCTCTGTGATGGGGGACGGGGAGGTATGCAGGGAAAAGAAGGCAAGTAATATCATGACCCTGCTTTGTCTGCTTGGTCCTTTCTTTGCTCTTAAATCTCTGTGCAGATCTGTCAGAAATTATCACCCAAGGGATTCCAATTTCCTGTTCCTGCCTCTGGCCAGCAGCCCAGGGCTACCACCATATGCCCTCCTCCCCAATTGGCCACTGTTCCACTCAAAACAGAGAAAGGGAAAAACTAGTGGACTGCTCTCATTCTATTTTTTCAACTTCTCAGACTAAACCTAGTTGAAGTCTTTTTATTCACTTATTTGTTTAGTCTTCACTCACTGTTTGTATAAACATTGTATACTTGCTATATATTCAGCAAAGTGCTAGGTGTAAAGGGGAGGCGAGTAGTGTTGATAAGAGAAAGGGAAAGGAATAAGAAATCTTTAAAGAAAGAAGCAGAAGCCTTCCCTACCTTAAAGTCTAGCTGGGGGAAAATTACATACCTTAGTCAAATAAATGGAAGAAATTAAAAAGCAACAGGCAAAAATAATAATATAATGTAAATAGTATATATAGGTACTGACAGGGATGGGAGAACCGTAAATATTTAATTCAGTTCACCATTTGAGTACACATTGTGCTAGAACCTGTATCAAAAATGTGATGGAAAATAAGAGGTAACCTTCTGGAGGCAGACATAGCTGCAGATAACTTTATTATGAGGTACACTGTGCTGAGTGTTTTAAGATCAACAAAGTACCATGGGGGAAATTGTGAAGGGAAACATTCTGAGTGAGGGGTAAGGGTTCTGTACTCAATTCCAGTGTGTGTATGGGGGGCGGTCCCACACACCAACAAGCAATTCTCTGACACAAGGCAGGTGCCCCTCAATTCAGCTCAATTCTCACACTATCTACCCAGAGATAGCAACAGATCCCACAGGTTAAGGGTTTAGTCCGACAAGACTGTAACCCCCTAACCCCCAACCCCCCACCAGGCACCAATCACAAGCCCAGGTTATCACCTGTGCTTCTGACAGTCGAGTATAGATTGCCAACAAGTCCCTCCTTGGATTCAATTAATTTGCTAGAGTAGCTCACAAAACTCAGAGAAACATTTTACCTACTAGATTATTACCAGTTTATTGTAAAAGGATATGACTCAGGAACAGCCAGAGGGAAGAGATGCATAGGGCTAGGTGTGGGGAAAGTGTGCAGAGCTTCCATGCCCCCTCTGAGTGCCCTACTTTCCCAGCACCTCCACAGGTTCACCAATCCAGAAGCTCTCTGAACTCCCTCCATTTGGGTGTTTATGGAGGCTTCATTACATAGTCATGATTGATTAACTCATTGGCCATTGGTGATTGATTCAACCTCCAAGCCCCTCTTCCCTCCCAGGAATTCCAGGGGTGGGACTAAAATTTCCAACCTTCTATTCCTGGTTGATTCTCCTGGCAACCAGCCCCCATCTTCAGGTGCTTTCCAAAAGTCACCTCATTAACATAAACTCAGTTGTAGTGTAAAGGGGGCTTGTTATTTCACTGTAATGGCTCTGAAGGTATTTCTGGAACTGAGGTCAAGAGAGCAAATATTATGACAAAAGATGCTCCCATTGCTCTTACTACTCAGGAAATTCCATGGGTTTGGGGAGCTGTGAGCCAGGAGCCTTGGACAAAGACCAAATACATATGAGAAATATATTTTGATCACTTGAATGATTACATACATATTTCTTATAAATCACAATATTATTGCAGGGGGTTTAGGAAAGTTTTATGTAAGAGGTGTGATTTGAGCTTGGCTCTGAAGGATGTATCTAATATTTTATAGGTAGAAATGGTGGGAGTGCAGGGTGTAGGAGAAGTGTAGGGTGTATTCAGATTCCCCTGTTGTATTTCAGTCATAACACATAAGGTAGGCTGCAGGAGGAGGTCAGACAGAAAGACATGCTAGATGTGAAGGTCCTCGAAAGCAAAACTGAGCAGCTTGAACTTAATTTTGTAGACAATGGCAATACTGATGATTTTTGAAGAAAGAAGTAAGGTGAAGACATCTATCCTTTAGGAAGTGGTTTAGCATATGGTTAAGAGCTGGTGCTCTGAAGTCAGAAAACTGGATGCAATCAATGAATATTTATCAAGCTCCTACTTACCAGGGACTATTCTAATAATTGGGGCCATAGTAGTGACGTATATTGGCGAGACCTCTGCTCTCATGGTACTTACTTTTTAGCTATGGACAGGAGAGACAAATGAGAATAACACGCAAAAAGACATTTTCCAGATAATTTTAGAGAGTGATTAAGTGTGATGAAGAAAATAAAATAGGGCAATGACTGGTGGGACCAGGGAAACGACTTTAGAATTGGTGGTTAGAGAAGGCCTCACTGATGAGGTGAAATTTGAGTTGAGACCTGAATTAAATGATGGGATGATCCACGGGAATATCCGAGGCAAAGTCTTCCAGTCAAAGCAAAGAGCAGATTTAAAGGCCCTTGTGGGAATGAGCATGATGTGTTCCAGAAACAGACAGAAGGCCTGCGTGGCTGGACTGAAGTAAATAAAGGGGACACCTTCATGAAAGCAGGCTCTAGAAGGAGGCAGGGGTCTGATTACATTCGTCTTTGTAGACCTCGGTAAGGATTTTGTTTTTTATTCTAATTATAATGGGAAGCCATTAGAGGAAGTTTCAAGCAGGGTTTGATATCATATGATTTATATTTTAAAAAAGGTGGCTCTGGCCAATGTGGAGAATTTGTATGGGGTATAGATAGAATTGGAGGACTCAGGCTATGTTTTTTTTGTTTTTTTTCAGGCTATGTTTTAAAGGTAGAACAGGCAAAACTTGTTCAAGGTCTATTGTTTTCTAGTTATTTGACCTTGAACAAATTACTTAACCTCATCTCAGTGTCTGCATCTGTAAAAAGGGGATAAGAATAGTACTGACCTTAGAGAGCTGTGAGGATTAAATTAAAACTCCGCACAATATAACCAGCACATCATATGTACTCATTCAAGGATAGCAGCTGCTATTATTACAACTCTGATGGTGATAATAACTCTGGATTGGACCTGTGAGTAACTAGAGGCCTGGTGATCTGTTAAGAGGCTATTGTGATTATCCAGGCAAGTCAAAGTGCTAGGCTGGAGTAGGGCAGTGGAAAGGAAAAGTGGGAAAGCACCATGTTAATAAATTTAATTAATGCATACCAAATATTTAAGTAGAAATACTTAATGACATATTCAAATGACTAATAAAGGTTAACACTAGTACGTGCAGAGAGTCAAAACTCACTTCTGTGGTGAGACTGGAATTAAAATTGCTAATAGTTTATTTTCTCTCCTTTAATTCCTGGCTAATGACTTTTCTATATTATCATCTCCTATCACATAAAACCATGGTTCATTTAAAGTATGCTGTTGAGACGTGGTCAAAATCCATCAACAGAGACTTCAAATGAAATGGCTGTGTGTGTGTTGCACCCTCTTTCAACTAGGTACCATAACTAAAGTCTTCCCAGCTATGTTTGAACTTCAGGTGATTCTCTTGCATTCATGAATAAAAATAAAAGTCGACCTTCCATTTGTTGTTTTATGTTTTGGGTGAACCCGGTTACCCTATCAATGGGAATGAATTGTTGACTGTATTGGTAATTTTCTTCTAACATCGTATGAGTTACCAGATAAGTCATCATTCTTGGAGTATGAAAGGGCAGTTTTTAGTTACTCATTTCTGTTTTCTGGTGTTGATCGCTCATGATAGACCTAGAGAGACTGAACTTCAAAGGACTGGTCTAATATTTATGAAGTTTAATGCACAATTACCTAGGTGACAAGACGTTAGCCATAAAGGTTAAGCCTTATGAATATTAAAACTTTAAAGAGTTCTTTGGCAGGTGTGAATTTTTATCAAATATTTCCTTACAGAGAGTGAAAAGAAGCCAGAATTTAAAATATACAAATCATCAGGCAAAGACAGATAGGACTCAGAGAAATCCGGGCTAGTTCACCACTGTAATTGCTATTTTTATTTTATTTTTTGAGTTTCAGGTTTTTTGAAAAACAGTTAAAAAGTGGAATGAGAAGGGAAAAAAACCCAGTGGATTTCTGGTCTGGATATTTTATGAAACATCCAAAAGACATTAATTGCCAAGTTAATAAGATGGACCTGTCAGTTCTGATTCAATTGCTATTAGAAAATAAAATGTTTTAATAAAAATCACGTAATTGTAATCAAAGGAAACATTGCCTATGAGCAAGATTTTAAGCAAATAGCAACATATGCCTTTTCAGTGTTTTTTTTTTTTTGTCACCTAAATGTGCACATTCACAATTGTGAGTACTATTCATCAAGCACTAATATATTCTCAGAAGCCATGTTGGAACTTATAAACTCTCTGTATCAGTCACCACTTCTTGCTTAATTGAACTTGGGTATTGTAGCCTTTTAATGTCCTTGCTATTGGTATTTAGTTAAGTTTTATCTCTCTCTCTGTGGTTTTCCACTTCACAGTTCGGGAAAAGAGGCTGTTAGGTTTTGCTATATCCATGTACACCTTTCAAATGGAAAATTCACAGGAAGCAAATGGTGAATGTCTTAACTCTGTAGGCTGAGACCATTTTATACAGGAAGGTAGGGGATTGAACATGAAAGACAGTTTGGGGTTCCTTTTGTTGTTCTTCTTCTATGTTTGCTTCTATCCACTCCATTCTAATCTGTGGAACTCAAGGCTGCCTCAAGGGCACCGAATATTCAGTAAAGATGAACTGCCAATTCTTCACCTTCTGGGAAAGTTGTCAGATAAGTAAACTGTCAACAGCAATTATTTTTCTGATCTTAAGCAGATAATTAGCTCTGAACACCCTTTCCTTAATATTTTCCACAGTATATTCCTCTCACATTCAAATCTGCCCTCAAATCTATCCAATTAAGGTGAACTGAGAAAAGAATTCCCATATCCTATTTCTAGAATTACTGTAAATGACTTTAGATAGAACCATATTGTAACACAGATGCTGTTTTAGCTATGAAGATTTTCCAAAATATAATTTAATAATATCACTGGTCAGGCATTTATGCTAGAAACTTTATATATTATTCATTCTCACAAGCACCCTTTGGAGAGAATTACTAACCTTATTTTACAGATGAGGAAACAAACTCAGAATGATGGACTTCTTTGCCTAAATCACAGATCTTGTATGTGGTCAACCCTGGATTTGAATCCAGGTATGCCTAATTCTAAAGCCTCTTTCTCACTATATATAATAAGACTGCAGATCTTCCAGCTGCTTACACTTATATGATAAAATTATCTTGTTTATTTCTCTCTCTCCTGACCCCAGCATGTAAGCTTTATAAGAACAGGGACCTTGTCTTTCTTATTCAGTACTGTAACCCCAGAGCCCAGAAAAGTTTCTGGTAAATTGTGAAAACTCAGTAAATATTATTGCATGAAAATAATCAATCATGAAAGGTTTTCTGGTTAATTTCAAACTAGATAGTTGTACAAGAAGTACTAAAAGTGCCAAATGAGTGCTATAGGGGTTGACCAGTGGGAGAGATTACCATAGGTTGGAGGCTACAACAATAGTGTAGACTATAGACCTCCAAAAAGGAGGAGTGCATACACCTCAGGGGTGTGTTCAAAATAATACATTGGGAGGGGTAAAAAACATGTTAGGACTTTTAATCATTTTTTTTTGTTTTAGCTCATCCTTTTTCAATTTTGGTTGTCATATTTTATAATGTACACATTATTGCAGTAATATATATGGTATAATATATATAATATAGTAATATGTAACATATACAATAATATGGACAGTAATGTAATATACACAGTAATATAATAATATACATATGTATGTATATGTGGGGGTGGGTAGGTGCTTAAACATTTTTACTAGCTAGTTGTGCTTGGAGACCTGTGGTCCAGAGGGGGAAATAAACATACAGAGATATCTATAATTCAGCGTTCTACCTGCTATTAGATGTCTAGACAAAGTACTTCAGGAAGAAAGATAAAGGAATGGCTAATACTTCCTGATTTTGTCAGCATGGTGGTGGTGGTGGTGGCACAATTTCAACAGAATCCTGTGGCAATGGCAGATGAAATGGGAATTTTCAGGGAGAGAACACTTGCAAAGGTGCAGAGGTATAACTTTGTTTTTTTAATTGAAGTATAGTTAATTTACAATGTTGTGTTAGCTTCAAGTATACAGCAAAGTGGTTCTGTTATACACATATATATGTGTATATATATATATATATGTGTATGTATATATATATATATATACACATATATATATATATTCTTTTCCATTATAGGGCTATTACAAGATATTGAGTATAGTTCCCTGTGCTATACAGTATAACTTTCTTGATATGTTTCAGGAACTATAAAGCATATTTGGATTGCTAAAGGAGAGGGAATAGAATAGGCAGTAGAATGGGGAGTAACAGTATATTATTATTGGATTACATGTACGTAATATATAAAGACAAAGACATATATTGAAGCTGAGTGCTCATGTATTAATAAGCTAGGTAGTGTACAGGATCAAAGAAACTGGAGCTCACTTAGTGAACTAGACTATGGAATATGAAGAAGATATCTTCAAGCGATATCGCAGCTGAAGGATTAAAGGGCCAGTGGAGAAGAAAGAGTTAAAGGTGACTTCTAGATTTCAAGCCTGGATGAGGTTACTATAACACTGACCTATAAGGTCATCCTGAGGAGAGCGAGGCAGTTTTTTTTTTTTTTTGGTATAAATTTATTTATTTATTTATTTATTTATGGCTGTGTTGGGTCTTCATTTCTGTGCGAGGGCTTTCTCCAGTTGCGGCGAGTGGGGGCCACTCTTCATCGCGGTGCGCAGGCCTCTCACTATCGCGGCCTCTCTTGTTGCCGAGCACAGGCTCCAGACGCGCAGGCTCAGCAGTTGTGGCTCACGGGCTCAGTCGCTCCACGGCATGTGGGATCCTCCCAGACCAGGGCCCGAACCCGTGTCCCCTGCATCGGCAGGCAGACTCTCAACCACTGCGCCACCAGGGAAGCCCGAGGCAGTTTTTTGAGGTAAGATAATTTTGGGTAAATAACAAATTAGAGAAGGGACATCCATAGGTATATGACCAATAGGGAACTGGAGATATGAGATGGGAACTCTGGAAGAAATCAGGGTAGGAGTTGAAATTTGAGAACCATTCCCATTATTGGTTCATCAAACATTCATAGGCACCTACTCTGTGCCAGGGACTATGCTAGACACTGGGGCTAGAGTAGGAAAAAGACAGATGTCACACCAACCCTCAAGATGCTTATCTTGGGGCTTCCCTGGTGGCACAGTGGTTAAGAATCCACCTGCCAATGCAGGGGACACGGGTTCGAGCCCTGGTCCGGGAAGATCCCACATGCCGTGGAGCAACTAAGCTCGTGCACCACAACTACTGAGCCTGTGTGACACAACTACTGAAGCCTGCGTGCCTAAAACCCAGGCTCCGCAACAAGAGAAGCCACCGCAATGAGAAGCCCGCACACTGCAACGAAGAGTAGTCCCCGCTCTCCGCAACTAGAGAAAGCCCGCGCTCAGCAACGAAGACCCAACGCTGCCAAAAATAAATAAATAAATAAATGTATATATATATAAAAAAAAGATGCTTATCTTATACTCAATAGGGAGAGACAGACAATCAACAGGGAAAATGTTTGCATATAATTACAAATCATGATAAGTGTGTAGGGGATCAAAATTTGTCACCCAAAATGTCTCTTTGGCATGTGGATTATTTTGAGCTGAAAATAGTCAAGGCCCAAAGACTCAGGAAACTTTGACCTTCCCGCAATTGCCTAAAGAATGCAGATAGAGGACCTGTTCTAGAAAGGGAGCTATCGCCATAGATAACTATAGTATGAACTAGGTTTGTAAACAGGGGAGGAATCTAGCAAAGTGTTAAAATTCCTCTCTGTGTCCCATTGTCTCTGCTTGGCTCAGCAAACATTTGTTTACCAAACATTTGCTTTTCCATCTCCATGTCATTTGCCTCCCCCCCCCACCTTTGAGGTCCCAAACCACTACCCCCAACATCCTCTTCTGTGTTTAGCTGAAGATTGCCTTTAAGGTGAGGGTTCTAGCCATTTTGGCTAATTATTCAGTTTTCTTAGGTCTCTCTCATGTATACATGTTATTAAACTTTTGTGTGATTTTCTCTTGTTAATCGGTCTCACGTCAATTTAATTCTTAGACCAGCCAGAAGAACTTAGAAGGGTAGAGGAAAATTTCTTCCTCCCCAACAAGTGCTATGAAGGGTGGCCTGCTTTAGATTAGGTGGTCAATGAAAGCCTCTGAAGAAGTGCTATTTAACCTGAGAGCTGATCAATGAGACAGGACCAGCCAGGCAGAGTGGAAAAAAGAGCAATCTAGGAAGAGGGAACCAGCAGCCTTGGATGTGGGATAGAGCTTGGTGTGCTGTGGGAATAGAAAGAAGCCCAGTGTGACTTGCAGCTACTGAGCAAGGGACACAGTGGCACAGTATGTAGCTGAAGAGGAAGGCAGAAGCTGGATCATGCAGAACCTTGAAAGCCATGTAAAGAACTTGACATTTTATTCTCCTTAGAACAGGAAGTTATTGAAAGGTTTTAACTGGGGAAAATAAAAGGATCGAATTTACCTTTAAAATTCCTTTGGACTATAAAATACAGATAGTTAAAGCATTGAAAACAGGCATTCTCAGAAGAAGAGAGAATAAACACAGAAATAAGAGGCTGAGGGCTGAGTCTTAGGGAATGCTCCTCATTAGGATATGATGGGGGAGGGAGGAGCCAGCCAAGAGAAAAAGGAATGTTCAGAGAAGCAGGAAAGGTGTCATGGAAGTCCATGAAAGAGAAGGTTTCACCGAAGAGTCTGGTCAACATTGTTACGTGTGGAAAAGATTGTGAGGAGGAATTAAGTCTGAGAAAAAGGTGTATAGATTTGGGAGTAGGAAACGTTTTGAAAGTGTAACTTTCATAGAGAACAATGAAGCTATAGGCAGTGAGTAGAAACCACACTTCTGAGAATGTATTAGTCAGTGGAAGGATAAAGTAGAATGATGGGTTTAAAAGTGGGCAGAAGACCTGACTAGACATTTTTCCAAAGAAGACATACAGATGGCTAACAGGCACATAAAAAGATGCTCAGCATTGCTAATTATTAAGAGAAATGCATATCAAAACAATTATGAGATATCACCTTACACCTGTCAGAATGGCTATCATCAGAAGGAACACAAATAACAAATGTTGGAGAGGATGTGGAGAGAAGGGGACCCTTGTGCATTGTTGGTGGGAATGTAAATTGGTACAGCCACTGTGGAAAACAGAATGGAGGTTCCACAAAATATTAAAAATAGAACTACCATATGATAGAGCAATTCCACTCCTGGGTATATATCCAGAAAAACTGAAAACACTAATTCGAAAAGATACATGCACCCCAGTGTTCACAGCAGCTGTATTTACAACAGCCAAGATATGGAAGCAACCCAAGTGTCCATCAACAGACGAATGGATAAAGAAGATGTGGTACACACACACACACACACACACACACACACACACACAATAGAATATTACTCAGCCATAAAAAAAAATGAAATTTTGCCATTTGCAAGAATGTGGATGGACCTAGAGAGTATTATGCTTAGTGAAATAAGTCAGACTGAGAAAGACAAATAGTGTATGTTATTGCTCATATGTGGAACCTAAAAAATAAAACAAATGAATATATATGGCAAAATAGAAACCAACTCACAGATATAGAAAAGTAGTGGTTACCAGTGGGGAGAAGGAAGGGGGAAGCGGCAAGATAGTGGTATGGAATTAAGAGATACAAACTACTATGTATAAAATAGATAAGCAAAAAGGATGTATTGTACAGCACAAGGAATTATAGCCATTATTTTGTCATAACTTTAAATGGAGTATAATTTATAAAAATACTGAATCACTGTACTGTACCCCTGAAACTAATATAATATTGTAAATCAACTAAACTTCAATTTAAAAAATCCTTATAAAGTAGAATGATGGGTAGAAGAAGTAGCAAGTTCAAGCAAAGGTCTTTTCAGACTAGCGGGGACCTGTGGGAGGCTGGATTTGGGTGTGGGCTAAGAGAAGTGGAGGGCTGGTGAGAGAGATGAAAGGAGGCAACTGAAAATGTTTGAAAAAGGCTTGAAATATTAAGGAATAATTTAGAGGCCAAGAGCCTGGAGCGCGTTGAAAGAGATGCGGCCAAGATCACAGGTGCTACTGTTACATTTTAAAGGAAGAAGACTCTCTTTCCTCTGAGACTGGAGAGAAGGGTGAGAGAGTAGATATAGTGACAGAGAAACTTTGAAGTGAAGTGGCAGAAAGTTTAGGGAGCTCACGGCAGTCGACATTGATTTTTCAGTCAATCAAAATTAACAACACACACTAAAGTAGTATATAGTCTCAATAAAATAAAGCCTCTTTCAGGGAAGGAAGCTTGGGTTATCTCGTTTGTCTTATTTTGTTTCTGATAGTCCCCACAGTATCTAATGGCATCTTGTACATGATAGGTGCTCAATTAACAGAAGTTGGTTGTTTGATATCTCTAGTCTCAAGGAATTTACAACTGGGGACAAACAAATTATATATGCAGTATATGGTAATTTCCAAAAGAGTGCTGCTGCTAATAAATGTTTCCGGATTTAAAAGGAAGGAAGTGTGCCTGTAGATTGAACTGATGTGGGAATGCTTCATAAAGGAGCTGAGTCGTTATCTGGGCCTTAATGGTTGCTTAGGATTTAAATACAGATTTTGCAATAAACTAGAGGTGGGCATTTTCTATATCAGGTCTTGGATAGTGACCTTACGGCGAACTGGAAAGATCTGACCACTTTAGGAAATATGGTAGAAAATCAGCAGGAGGTTATTCAAGAAGTTGCTGAGATTTAGAAACAGAAGGATCCAAGGGAGAAAGGGACTTGAACCTGTGTCAGGAGGCTGGGAGTTCAGGAGTCTTTTGTTTTGGACAGCATCCTGCCAAATTAAACGTGAAATTAGGCATTTCAGTCTAATTTGGAATGAAAGTCAGGAAATTCCATTCTGTAGTAATTTCCCGATCCATCTTTCTAAAGTCAAAATATTCTTATTCCCCAGCTCAAAAATTCTCAGTGGTTCCCTAACGCCTACACAACTAATACATAGACTCAGTGGCCTAGCACTGAAAGGAATTCACAAGTAAGGCTGAAACATTTCCAGGCTTGTTTTCAATTATACCATATACATATTGGGTTGGCCAAAAAGTTCGCTCAGGTTTTTCCATAAGATGTTACAGAAAAACCCAAACGAACTTTTTGGCCAACCCAATACCACATACTTTTGCCAATTCAACTAGGAAGTGTTTCCTGATCATGCTATGTGCTTCCTAATCTCCATTCCTCTGCTCATGATATTAACTCCATCTCTACCCTGATCTGTGTCAAAATCTTACCCCCTTTTTAAAGACCTATTTCCAATGCCAGCACCTCCTCCATAAAGTCTGTCCTGCCCCTTCCCACCAGGGGGATTTTCTCTCTTCTGTTAATTTCCATAGCATTTGGGAACTCATATAAACTTATAATGTACCTTATATTGTAGTTATTTGTAAGGTCACCTAATTCCCAATCTTATCTTCTAACCCCCACTAAACTTCAAATTACTTGGTGACAGTATCTGGATACTGCTCATTTTCTATTCCCTTTGGAACCTAGCATAAACAGTTCTTGATGCGGACTGATGTAGAATTAGAATGAGGTGAGGGGTGGATGTAGCTGGGGAGGTACCAGTGAAAGCTGTTGCTAATAAGAGCTATCTCGGCCTTTGTCTTGGTGATCTCTCTGAAACATGGAATCATCGAATCTTTAATGTTAATTTTTGATATGTTAATTTTTGACACATGCTGGTAATTTCCATTATCACTATTTATATCCAGTGTAGTGATTTCCTACTGTAGCACTAACAGAGCTTATGATCATTTTATAAATATAATATTTGCCATATGATATATGGAGGTAGCATAATAGAGTGGAAAGAGGGAACACTTTGAATTTCACTAGACCTCACTTTGGATCCTTGCTGTCCTACTTAATAGCTATGTGTAACTCTGTTGCCTGCCCAAAATTTATTCCCTCTTCTTCTGGTAATTTCAGACTGATTTTCCTTATAGAGAATTATTTCTTTCCTGTTATTAATCCATGAGGCTTGAGGTAGGGCTAACAATCCTCCTTGATCCTCCCCTGCAGTTGCAAGGGAAGGTATGGTACATAGGTTTGGCCAATCGCCATATTCCTTATCTCTGGCTAATGCCAGGCTGATGAGACTCAACTGGGAAATACGAAACCCTCTGTCTGTTGAGAGGATGGGATGTAAGACTGAAACTGCTGGCTGTCACCTCTCTACAACCAGGATCAAGCCTGTCTAAGAACAAAGCCATTGCAGAGACTAGCAGAGCTGAGTGACCGAGATGGGCGAATGAGACATGATGACGTCATTCAGCCTCTGGATCTGGCCATAGGCGAAGGCAACTCACCCCCTTCTTTCTTCATCCTCTACTCCCTCAGACTTTGAGTTACATGAGCCAATGAACAACTTGTTTATTCCTTAAGTCAATTTGAGTTTATTTTGCTTGTAATCCAATAACAGTAAATAGATATATCACATGACCTTGGGCAAGTCATTCACAGTCTCTCTGAGGCTCAGGTCATGCATAAATGGGGAAGAATCCTCTATTACCTATCACACAGGGAGTATTAGGAGGCTCATCTATATGTGAAATATAAGTGAGAGCATTTTGACAACTATAAATGCTTGTAAAAAAGAGGATAGGTATTAGTGTCTTTCATCCAAGAAAACAAAAACATATTGTTTACTATGATTATGTTTTCTTTAAAAAACAAAGAAACATTATTCAGTCGACCAGTATAGACACTGGAAAAGCAAAAAGCCTGTGCCCAAACTGTTACAGTTAAATATCCCACCACAGGATTTCTCGTTGATGATTAAAATCACAGATTTTTTTCTTTTTTAGCAAAGAACATGAAAACCTACTTATTATTCCACCTAGAATATGCAAGAGCTAGCATTTAACTTTAAGGCTGGTTCTTAAAAGCCTGCGTAAAAGTTTTGAAATAAAGATTTGTTGCTGTCTCATATCCTCCACATAGTCAACTTTTCATTCTGAGTATAGGTTGTAAATATGTTGTTAGAGCAAAGCATTTAAGAAATGGCAAAATTCAACCTTGGAACATCGCATTAGTCATTCAAAGGAGATATATTTGAAAATTGGTTCAAATACTTTCTCTACCACCTTTTTCCTCCTACTCCTTTCCTTATATATCATATTATCTTTGATGAATCAGACACGTAAATAATAATCTGTGTGATCTGAAAAAGCTAATGCAATTTCTAAAGAAGCCTACTTTATATCCTGGCACCTTCAGGACTTAGAATCAGCTGTATTATTTAAATATTTCAATGATAGGGAGAAATTTGCCTGTGACAGTGGGTATGTAGGTGTGGGATGGGTGGAGAACCTATGTATGAACCATCATCCTACTCTGGGTCTTGGAAATCTATCCTGAAGTTTTTGAACCCAAGGTTTGTATGTTTAATTTTCATTTGTTTTGTAGTGAAGGACTGACATGAGGATGTAAATGGTGCTTGCAAAATTCTATTTTAAGGCCAAGAGATAAGCTAGCACAGCACAATAATATTTAGAAAGTAAGCATGGGGAGTTTAAACAATTGTGTCCTTTATGTCAGAAAGATGGTCTTGCTCTTAATTTTTTCCATCTACTTTCACTGGCTAGAAATGCTAAAAAACGCAGTATCTTCAGGGGGAAAATTGGTCTGTGTGCCACAGTATTCAATGCAAACGAATCCTGTAATGGAAAAAACCATCACTCACGCGTCTATGAATATAGTTTCTTATATTCAGTATAGATCCTGCTGTACTGTCCTTTTTTTTTCCCCCTTGACATCTGTGCAGTATATCCTAGCAATTAAAAAAAAAAAAATCCTTAAAGTGCTTTCCTCTTAATACAGCTGTGAGGAAAGCAAATATATTAACTCAGTATTCACCAGGATTTTTGCTTTTACTATACATAATTTGATAAAATCCAGAAACATTTTGTTCTTTCCAAATGAAATGGGTAAGAAAGGTTCTGACACATTCCTCAGTACTGGAAGAATATCAAATAACCTAAAAATAATAGTATCTGTCTGTGGGCCCCTGTTCAGACGAGGGGCTGAAACGTATCTTTCCACATGGGGCCATGGAGGTGTAGCTTTTTAAGGTAGTGTCAATAAACAGATAAATCTCCTAATGCGGCACGCAGTTCTTCTGACTGTTTCATATCCAGCAACCCCAGGTCTCCATTTTACGAAAGAGGTGTATACTGATTTTCATGATGATGAAGATGAGAATGAGTAAGCTTAAATGATCAACCTATTGCCCCAGAACCAAGAGGTGGTAGACAGAGGATGGAAAAGTCGCTCTGAAAAAAATATAACAAGTTTGTTTGACATCTCGGTGTTCCTAACCACTGCACTGTCTTACTTCTCAAGCAAAAAGTGACTTAACATTGCAGCAGCGTGCCCCTTTCTACAAGATACCAACTTGCACTCTCAGAAGTAGTCATACAAGTTTCCCCCACCCCTACCTCTCTACTACCAATTCCAGTCCTCACCCCTATTTCTCTGCCTCCCTCCACAATCAGCAATAATGACTTTTCAGGGCGACCACTGAAGGACAATGAACGTCCTCGTTTTCAAAATATGAAAACTAACTCTGAGAGAAGGAAGAATGGACTTGTTCAAGGTCAGATAACCAATCAGAAACAGATAACCAATCGGAAACAGTACAAGTACCAGCACAAATCTGCTTGTTCAGTTGTTCAGTCCAGTGCTGTCTCTAAAGAGAAAACAAAACTTACAGCACAGTGGGTAGTTTCTTATTCATGACGAGCTAGCCATATATATATATATATATTTTTTTTTTTTCTATTAATATCTATCTACGTGTTCTGAGGTCAGTTGAATAAATGAGAACTCAAACGCAACTGGAGCATCAGAGCATTGTTAGCACAATATTAATCTCAAAGGTATCAAACTATCGTGTCCCAAACAGAACGCTGAAGTTTTCCCCTCCGAACGTATTCCTTCCCTATCACTCCCTATCTCGGGAAGTAGTTAACCACTCTTAGCGCACAGAGAACAGAAGGAAAAGATTTGGGTTCTCCGAACCTGGCATCTCGGAGCAGGGTCCATATAGCGCAGGCACCGGGATTCTGGAGGAGGGGGCGCGGAACAGCGGCTGCTGGTGTCTTCTGAGCACAATAAGGCTGGAGCCAATGCCTCGCTCAGTCTCGGTGAAAGGTCATTTTGGGTACGGTTTGAACCAGAAAGCAAACCGGAAGGAGTATTGCCTTCTCCCCGCCCTGCTTCCTCCCAGCCTCCCTCAAGCGCCCCTAGTCTCAGCTTCTAGCAGGGAACCGGCGGCAAACGAATCCGGGGGACCTGCGGTTTGCAGTCCCAGCAGCGCGGCATTGCGAGGCATCATCACAAAGTAGAACATAGAAGGTGAGTGTGAGAGACTATAACTTAATATCTGCGGCTTAATAACTGGCACAGAGGATTGCAGTGAAAAGATAAGGTTCTTTCCTCTCCTGCACTCCTCCCCGCCACTAACATGTTTGTAACCATCCCTGAGACTTATGGCGGAAGGAACAATTATTTCTACGGCAGGTGGGTAGTGTCTTACCATTTTTAAAAAATTGAAGTATAGTTGGTTTACAATATTGTGTTAGTTTCAGGTGTACAGCAAAGTGAATCAGTTTTATATATATATATGTCTGTATATATATATGTATACACACACACACACACATATATATTCTTTTTCAGATCTTATCTTTCAAATCCCCTTTCCTGATCTTCAGAGGATATCCTTTATGCCTTCTGGCCTAATGGATTCCTGGCTTCTGCTTCCATCACGCTATTGAAACTACTCTAATTTCCTTTCCTAACTCTTTGTTTGCTAAATCCAGTGGCTTTTTCCCCCCATGCTCATTCTAATTTTCTTTGGTATTCTATATTGTTGACAGTTTCCTTTTTAAAACTCTTTTCAAAGCACGGTATCTCTTTTTGTTTCTTTGTGCCTAGTGCCGTCTTTTCCTCGGCTTTCTCCGCCCCTCTAGCCCCCTCCCCCCCCCCCCCCCCAAGGCTTGGTGATCTTTGGAGTTCTGGCTGAGATTCCTTTATGTTTTCACCTTTTTTTGGGTGATCTCATCCAGTCCTACACTTTTAGATGCAACCTGTATGTCAATGACTCTCCATCTATATTGGTAACCCAGACCTCTTTTGTGAAATCTGATTGCATCTGTCTCTCCAGAACAGCTCTGCTCGAATGACCATTGACATCTCAAACCTAAAATGTCCAAAACAAAACTATCTTCTCTCCGTGAAACCTCTTCTTCCTTCTGCATTCTTTCTTTGGCTAGTAATATCAATGCCTATTAAATCACCCAAGCTAGAAAACGTGCAGTCATTTTTGACTAATTTATCTCTCCATCAGCTCCTGAATCCAATCAGTCATCAAGTCTTATTGATTATCCTGTCCCTTAAATATCACTTGGTTCTGTTTCAGCCTTTTCATTCCTTCAGGTACTGCTTAGTTTGGGGTCTCACCATCTCTCTCTCTTTTTTAAAAAATTTATTTTATTCAAGTACAGTTGATTTATAATATGGTGTTAATTTCTGCTGTGCAGCAAAGTGATTCAGTTATACACACATATATATATACATTCTTTTTCATATTCTTTTCCATTATGGTTTATCACAGGATATTGAATATAGTTCCTTGTGCTATACAGTAGGACTTTGTTGTTTATCCATTCTCTATGTAATAATTTGCATCTGCTACTCCCACCTCCCAATCCATCCCTCCCCCAACGCCCTCCCCCTTGGCAAACACAAGTCTGTTCTCTGTGTCTGTGAGTCTATTTCATGGATAAGTTCATTTGTGTCATATTTTAGATTCCACATATAAGTGATATGGTATGATATTTGTCTTTCTCTGACTTACTTCCCTTAGTATGATCATCTCTAGGTCCATCTATGTTGCTGCAAATGGCATTATTTCCTTCTTTTTTATGGCTGAGTATTATTCCATTGTGTATATATATACCACATCTTCTTTATCCATTCATCTGTCGATGGACACTTAGGTCCTTTCCATGTCACCATCTCTTGCCTTGACTCTTAACAATAACCTCCTAACTGGAATTCCTGCTGCCAGTTCCTTTCCTCTCCCAGACACCCTCCATATTATCATTGAGATTAGCTTTCTGAAAAACAAATCTGGTTATGCTGGTCCCCTACTTTAAAAAAAAGTCAAAAGCTACCACGAAAAGAACAACTTCAATGTCTTCTCACTTCCTAGAGAGTAAATTATAAAGTCCCCTCTCTCTTTGTCTGAGTAAACTCCTAGTAATTCTGTGAGACTTAGCTCAACTAACCTAATTGTGTGGAGTCTTCCTTGACTCATCCAGAAAGCATACTGGAAGGCAAGTGAATGAGGATAATTATGAATTGGCTCAACAAATAAATCACTTACAGACTTTCCTTTTTAAAAAATATTTTTGGAACATATTACTTGTGGCACACCTCAAAACTGATCTGAGATACAAGGGTGTATCATAATCCCACAGTTGAGAATGGCTCTAAAAAACCAGGGGAGTGCTCTTCCTCTCTGTTTCTCTGAAAATGTAGATCCAGTGCTTTTTAGGGTTGGAATTAGGCATTACATGTTCCTTTTAAAGCCTTTTTTTGTCATGCTTTAGTGTTTTGCACATACACACACCCTGGAGCCTTTGATGATGGGTTTATTTTTACAAATCTAGTGCATATGTCATTGCCCTTTCTCATAAATGCAGCCCTCCAGGTCAGCACTCAAGTATACTGCAGGGATGTTTGTATTCAATTTCTGTGATACTTGTCCGATGTATAAAGAGCATTTTTGCCCTTCTAGGGTTGTCATTGCAGGTCCCTCAGAAGAGCTTATAATTTTTCAAAGAAATAATGAAAATAACAATTAAAATTTTTTTTTTTTATTAAGAGAATTTAGGGGACAGGGTTACAAGGTTTTATCTGTGCTTAGAGGCTCCTGTGGCTCTTCTAACTCTAAATTCTGTGATTTCATGATGAAACTCTTGCTCTGGGATAAAAGGAATGGATCATGTCTTCTTCTATTTTATTTATTCTTTCAAATTTATTTTATTGAAGGATAGTTGGTTTACAATGTTGTGTTAATTTCTGTTGTACAGCAAAGTGATTCAGTTATAAATATATATATATATATTCTTTTTCATATTCCTTTCTATTATGGTTTACCACAGGATACTGAATATAGTTCCCTGTGCTGTAATAGTAGGACCTTGTTTCATTTCTTCTTCTTAAATGAGAAACTGAGTCAACTAGACATGGCATAGAGAGCAGAGTCTTTGATTACTTTCAACTGTCCCTGTAGAAAGTGAGACTCTGGCTGTACAATGCCTTAATTACGCCTCTTACAGTATTCACAAATAAAGTGAATTTAAACATTTTGTATTCTCACTAAAGTATATGCATGCAGCAGATTCTGAACCTCGAATTCTTTTGGTTTGTGGGAAGTGACTCCTTTCTTGAAGAGAAGCCTATTTTTTCTATGCTAGTTTATGTCTGTGAGAGAAGATTTGACACAGGCAAACTGTCTCTCTTTTTTTCTGATGTTATTCAGAAGGCTCTTAGAAAACTCACCTTGTTTCTTAAGGAAAAGAGGAAGAAACTCAAGGATCTGTATCGAAAAAAACAACCTGGAAAGATACAACTCAGAGTCCTTTTCAGAAGGGGGAGGGGCAGCACATGTTGTTAAAGCAATTGTTTTTCTTTCCTGGGAGAAAGCTAGAAGATGTCACTGAGTTTAATTGTCTTTGTATAATAAATCACCTCATTGTGCCCCAAACCTGGAGCTCTTAGGTTAGGTGCAGTTTCTCTCCTATTAATAGGAACCATGCACAAACAGGCGAGATTAGGAAGAGCTTTGCTCTGACAAGTCTGAAAAACACAGGACATGACAAATCGTGGTCAGTGTAAGTGCCGTTTTTAAGGAACCTTGGGCCGGAACTCCCACACAAATTAAGCCGCAGGGAAAGGTCAGGAAAGGTGGGAAAACTACAAGTCGCACCTGCCGTCTGATTATCAGGACTCCACCAAAGGAGGCTTAGAATCTTCCCTTCAGCAGTCTGATAAGGGCATGGCATTTGTGTTACATGATTTTATTTGGTAGTGTGTGGAAACTTAATAGACTCATTGTACTGAGAAAATGAAGGCAAATAACTTGAATTTCGCTATCCTAAAGAATGTACGATTTTTCCTAGCTGATTTTGGAAACGGTGTGGGCTCTATGTTATGGGCACCAGCTGTTACTGCAGCAAGGAAAGCTCCCCATGATGGAGCCAGTACGTTGGCATCAGTGAAGCGTGCACGTGTCTGTCAAGGTTTGTATTCATCTCTGACGGCTTTCGGAAGCCAGAGAGCTCTTTATCAGGTCTAAACATTTTGTGAATGTTCTGCCTTTGACCCTGCTGACCTTCTTAGCCCCTTCTTGGTGGCCGTATAGATCAGTGATTGTGGTGACAATCTCATTTTGAGGACAGAGGAAAAGAATTCTTACCAACCAGTGCACCTTTTGACCTTCCCAGATCTACATGATGAAATGAGTAGATTTCTCGGTATAGAAGAACTAAGAAAATGGGAATGGCCTTTTTTTTCTAGTTGTGTCCTGTAAAGGGTATACTGCTTATTTAACACATTAACATTAGATATTGCCCCTGGGAAGAAAAGCAGAGGGAAAGTTGGAATTCGGTACCTTCCAGCTCGGCAGTGCTTTACTAGGTTAGTTTGAAGAGGCTATAAAATGAAAGAGCTGTCTTAGTATGTCACGGTTCATGGGTTACCTGTCAGTGAATCAGACTCCTCTTCCTTAGAAGTATTTCTTTGGTGTGTCATGGTTCACAGGGCAGGAAGAAGTAAGGATTAGTTCATTTCATATATATATATATATATATATATATATATATATACACTTTTTTTTTTTTTTTTTTTTTCCTTTTCTCTCTTTCCAGTCTCTTCTTCTGCCCCTCTCAGCTTTTGGCTTTCCTCATGTCACCTCCAGCTGTGTTCACATGGGCATGGCTGGCTCATAAATTTAAATGAGTAGTGCTGGGTGGATAAGCAAGTAGATTGTCCTGTGGCCTCCACTCCAAGCAATAATATTTTCAGTGCTTATCCATAGATTTTTGCAACCTATCTGAACTTCTCTGGCCTGCCCAAATCTCTCAGCCTAGAAATCCCTGAAGACTTGGCTATTCTGTAAGATTTATGATTCTTCTCGTTTTTAGTTAAGCAGGGACTGCATCTGTCCTCTGGTAGATAAGTATTTTCAATTGCACTGTTGTCTGAAATACGGTGGTACGTTTTTGAAAGAAACAGTGCAGTGTAGAAGAAGGGGCATTGACCTGGGAACCAGCGCTAACTCAGCTATTAACTACTCACGTGACTTTGGTAACCTTAGAATAGTCACTTGCTCTCGGTGGGTCTCAGTTTCCTTATGTGAAAAGAAATATCCACATCAGTCTATGTGGTTTTTAGATTGACATTCAATAGATAATTTACAGTGTCAGCAATTTATCTTTTCTCTACACAGATTGCATCTGAACTGTGAAATTAGGTGCACATCGGATAGAATAGAGTATGTACTGGACAGCATCAATTAGATATTCAAGCAGGAAATAGGTTGTGTATGTTGTGTGTGTGTGTGTGTGCGGGTGCATGCATAAGTGCATGCACAAGTGCATTATAATGCCTTTAAAACTAATGTTTTTTCATATTATTGTATGAATAACACATGTTCGGTTTTGGTTATTTCTTGCTGCTTCACAAACTGCCAAAACATAGTGCCTTAAACAGGAACATTTTATTAGTTAATAGCTTTTTATGGATAATTTGGCCTCAAATGGATGGTTCTTCTGTTCCATGTACCGGGGCTGCAGTCATCTCGGGCTTCACTGGTTTAGAGAATCCAAGATGGCTCCACTTCCATGCCTTGGTGGGTGTGACTGGAAGGCTGGGCTCACCTAGGACACTGGCAAGGCTGAGCCTCTTTTCTCCATGTAATCTCGGGCTTCTCTCTCTCTTTATGATCTCTCTGTTCAGTTCCTATATGAGTTTCTTACATGGTGGCTCAGGGCTCCCAAAAGCACAAAAATGGAAGCTATTAGGCATTTTTAAATCTTAGGCTTTGTAACTTACACACTGCCTCTACTGCTTCATTCTTTGGTTAAAGAGAGAGTCACCCAGCCAGCCGAGATCATCTTAGGAGATAAGCTATCTTATGCTCTTTATTTATTTATTTATTTAAAAAATATTTATTTATTTATTTGGCTGCACCGGGTCTTAGTTGCGGCCTGCGTGCAGGATCTTCAACGAGGTGTGTGGGATCTTTAGTTGCAGC
Source organism: Balaenoptera musculus (assembly GCF_009873245.2). NCBI lineage: Eukaryota > Metazoa > Chordata > Mammalia > Artiodactyla > Balaenopteridae > Balaenoptera > Balaenoptera musculus. The sequence continues at coordinate 80,219,812 of NC_045806.1, read as the reverse complement.
ATGCGTGATCTAGTTCCCTGACCAGGGATCGAAACCTGCCCCCCTGCATTGGGAGCGAGGAGTCTCAACCGCTAGACCACCAGAGAAGTCCCATTATGCTCTTTATTTTTTTAAAAAGATTTGGAAAATGCAGAAAATTGTAAATAAGAAAATAAGGTAAAAATTATCCAGGAATATTTTAAGATTTATTATGAAAAAAATAATTACAAAATAATATGCACCTTATAATACCACTTTGGGTTAAAAATGTGTATATGTGCATACAAGGAAAAAAATCTGCAAGAAAAAAAACCAAGAGATTTAAAATAGTTATTTTTGTTTTGTGGAGTTATGAATGATATTAGTTTCTTAATTTTATTTATCTCTATTTTCTAATATTTCAATAATGCATGTGCATTACTTGTATAAAACATTGAATCAATTTAAGTCCTACCACCCAGTGATAGCCACTATTAATATTTGGTGGATTTCTTCCTACTCACTAAATGTTCTTTGAAAACATGATTTTACTTGTTATATCATGTTTTATTATATAGAGGTATTATGATTTATCTAATCACTTCCCTACTGCTGCACATTTAGGTTGCTTATTTACTTATGTGTGTATTGTTATTTTAAACAATATGAAGAACATTTTGGTACATATTTGACTATATCCTTTATGATTTTCTTACATTAAAGTAATAGAAGCGAAGTTTTGGGGTGAAGGGGTATGAATATTCAAGTCTTTCAGTAAATGTTGCCAAACTACTTTCCAGAAAGTTGTAAAACATTCGTTCTACTTTTTTATTGTCTCTGGTAGAAGCCCTAATCTGAATCAGGACCAATAGTTGTAGGTTAACTGAAAAAATTAAGGTAGGGAATAAAAAATATATATATATATATATATATGTATATGTGTATTTATATACACATACATGTATATATACACATATTGTAGCATTTTTATTTTAACTTAAAACTTGTAAATACATGTGTGTTCATTTGTCAGCCTTCTGCCGTATGGTCAAGGATTTTTCTTTGAATATGCTCCCACTTACTCGATTTCACTTTTGCTTAGTGGTATGCTGATAAGTGTTTAACAACCAACTCTCTGGAAAAAAATAGCCCTGATTGTTGTGTTTGATGATTTCCGTGGTGTGAATACTCTCATCGTGTCCGCTTTTAAGCTACTACCATGGCACTGAAAGTGGAACTGAAAAGAAATGGGTAGCAGCACACCATTATACTATATTTCCACTATACAGAAGGAATAAGTGTAAATAACCTCAAGAGTATAGATAACTGTAAAATGTAAAATATTTAGGAAATGATGGATCTTCAGTATTTAATAAGTTTGTTTTAAAATGTGATTTATTTAATTCTAAGTTTGTATCACTTAATTATTAACGATGGTGGTGTTTTAACAACAGGCTCACCAAATTCCTGAAAACTTGATAATTGGCTCTTGTGAGCCAGTCCCAGCTGGCTCTAGCACACTACTGGTTTTGTCTTTCGCTGAAACCACAACATAATGCATCCTCTATGATTTCCAGTTTTGGTTTCTTTGAAGTAAAAGAGCAATTTAAAAAACACTTGTTATGAAATTTGAGTGTGGAGTCCTTCTGGATGTTTATGACTCCTGTTCTCAACCGATCTTTTATGGTTGTTTCACCCACATCTAATTTGACATCTTTTTATTTAAAAGAAAAAATGTTTTAGTTATTTATCTTTATTGAATTACAATTTAATTTTCATGGAAATAAGTCTCTTTTTTTTCTCTTGCATTTATATACTACCATCACCGTTTTATGTAATGTGCAAAGTAGAGCTGGCATCAGCAAGCTTGTGAATAATTAATGATACTGGCTCTTGGTGAATGTATAAGTCAATTGGTGGGAGCAGAATTGCCCAGGTAGCCACAACTGTGAGAATCTCCTGGTTATGTGTATTCAACATGCCATGGGAATGGAGATGAGTTAGGCAAGGGCTGTATTTTGTACGCTGTTTCTTTCATCTGAAGGACAGTTCTTTAGTAAAATGCCTGATAATGAGATGGATAATGCAGATTTCTACCCTATTCCTTCCAGGGAGGATTTATTTTACTGATTTGCCCACGCTATTTCCTCCATGATCAAAAGGAAGGATTGGCGGGGAGGTTAAGCAGAGTCATAGGGAAGGTATGTCGCAGCCAACTGGCCCAGAAAACAATCACATCTGTGACCCTATGCTCTAGGAGTCTTTACCACTAGATTCTAGCCAACTGAGCTAATGAAGCTCTTGACATTATATTTTTCTTGACATTTGTTTCTTTTACTTTATATTCCATTGAAGTGGTTATTAAGTCAAACAATGTGAGAGACAGGATGGTCCTCACAGAGCAACTTCAATTACCTCATTTTATAGAATTTCTCTCCAACAATCCCACTCCTGGGCATATGTGTGGACAAAGCCATAATTCGAAAAGATACATGCACCCCTATGTTCATTTTAGAACTATTTACAATAGCCAAGACATGGAAACAGCATAAATGTCCATCAACAGATGAATGGATAAAGATGATGTGGTATCTATCTATCTGTCCATCCATCCATCCAATGGAATATTACTCAGCCATAAAAAAGAATGAAATAATGCCATTTGCAGCTACATGGATGGACCTAGAGATTATCATACTAAGCGAAGTAAGTCAGAAAGAGAAAGACAAATACCATATGATATCACTTATATGTGGAATCTAAAATATGACACAAATGAACTTATCTATGAAACAGAAACAGGCTCACAGACATAGAGAACAGACCTGCAGTTGCCAAGGGGGAGGGGGGCCAGGGGAGGGATGGATTGGGAGTTTGGGACTAGCAGATGCAAACCATTTTATATAGAATGGATAAACAACAAGGTCCTATCGTATAGCACAGGTAAATATATTCAATACCCGGTAATAAACCATAATGAAAAAGAAAAATAAATAAATAAATAGAATTTCTCTCAAACTCTGTTCCAGGTCCATGCATCTCTTGTTATGTTGATGTATGTACCTCAGGAACTTAAAGTTGTAATGCCAACAAAGAATTTCCTGCAGAAGACTGACATTTTGTGTTATGTATCTGGACAGCCCCTCAAATGTGTACATGGATAACTGAGGTTTGAGGATACTAATAGTTAAGGAACTGGAGAAGAATCTCCAGTGCTACTTATTAGGAACCTTGTAATCATGTTAGAAAGGTAAGCAAGACTCCACTTAAGTGAAAATGTCAAGAGATATTTGTGAAACTTTCAAGTTTCCCCTGAGCCTCAAGGTAGCCAAATGACCAAAGGCAATCGGAAAGGTTAGTGACTGTCCCTTTGTTTTAAGTAATTGTTGCCAGAAATGCCATTTCCTTCCTGCTTTCTGGCTGGAGGTTTCTTCATAACCTTCTGTAAAAGAGGTTGTAGAATTGTTAGGACTTGAAACATACTCTTTGTGTCTGTGTTACCTACATCGGTGATCATTACTTTTTTTTTCTTTGCTAATTCTTTCAGGCCAGAGAACTAATTTAGGTCGGTCAAGAAAAGCTTTATAGGTCAGAGGCATTTCAAAGTGTTGACTTTAATAAATTTTGACTGTTTCATCCATCAATGCTATTAAAACTCATCTTCTTTCTAGGATCAGTATTTTAGAATTAGCTCAGTAAGTTTGAACATTTTATCCTTTGACTTTTTCATACACAATTGCTAATTCCAGTCTTATCTTTATTCATGTCATTCTCCCTACCAGCTAATTTTTTCCTTATCAATCATTCTTTTTAATTTTTGACAGTCAGGATTCTTTCAGTGTGAACCTGAAGTAAAGGTAAAGTTTTAGCATGACTGAAAGGCTTAGTCTAACCACTCTATGTTATAAGTCACAAGGGGACGTAAAAAGTGATCAGGGCCCATGCAGTGTTTGTGAGGGTAAGTGTTCCCTGGTTATAGCCAGGGAGGCTTGCCAAGGGCAACATTCCTTAGGACTAAGAAACTGGGGAAGAGGCAATGGTGAGTCTCTTGAGACAAATTACATTATCTTTTTAATCCTTGTGGCTTTGAGGGTGTCAGAGTCACTTATCTACCAAGTCCCATAGTTATCAAGAAGCAGTGCCAAGACTCAAACCTGATTCTTTCAGGTGTCAAATTCATCTTGCTTTCCAATTTACAGTTACCGTGGCTGTAGTAGAGAGGAAATGCTGCTTCATGCCACTTTGATCTGATTGTTTGATTTTGTAAAAGTGGATTTCCAAGTTTTATTTATTTTTTATTATTTATTTTATTTATTTATTTTTGGCTGTGTTGGGTCTTTGTTGCTGGGCGCGGGCTTCCTCTAGTTGCGGCGAGCGGGGGCCACTCTCCATTGCGGTGCACGGGCTTCTCATTGCGGTGGCTTCTCTTGTTGCGGAGCACGGGCTCTAGGCACGTGGGCTTCAGTAGTTGTGGCACACGGGCTCAGTAGTTGTGGCTCGCGGGCTCTAGAGCGCAGGCTCAGTAGTTGTGGCGCACGGGCTTAGTTGCTCCGTGGCATGTGGGATCTTCCCAGACCAGGGCTCGAACCCGTGTCCCCTGCATTGGCAGGCGGATTCTTAACCACTGTGCCACCAAGGAAGCCCCAAGTTTTATTTACAGTGACTCAGGCATTCCTTTGGAGGGCTAGGCAAGATTGGTACCTAGGAGTCATCAATCTGTTCATCTGCCCCATCCACTTAGTAAGCCCTGATATCCAGAAATCGGTCTGAAGACAGCATATGTGAGTCTTACTTATGCTACTTCAGCTTGGGCTGTGACTAACAGCTAGGCCTTGTTCTGCTGTTGGAGAACATCACAGGACATGGACACCAACACCAGACAAGGTCACTCGGAGACTGTCATGGAGTGAGAACAAAACAAGGTCACTGTGCAGCCCGCACAACCCCAAACGCCTCCCTCTCCCTCAGCTACAATGAGTGAAGCAGACTCTTGAACACCACGGAGTTGAACTGTTCCTTCCCACAGAAAAATAATCTGTTTTCTATCTACAGGCTATTTAGACAACTGCATCTAGCTGTCATGTGGCTATGTGATGTTGGGCATCAGGGAATTCTATGTAAATTCGTGACCTCTACTCTGATCCTTCTTTCCTGGTGTGGAAGCTGAGGAAGGCTTGGAGGAGCTCCACAGGGTTGGAGCGGGAGTTAGGAGCATTTCTCTACCACAGCTGTGGTACACTGTGCTAATGGACAAATACCAAAAAGCCTGAATGTCAAGGGGCAAACCTAGAGAAGTGAGTGTAAATTGGACGTTAGAGCAAGAAGGCCGATGCGAAGTAAAGTTAAATAGATTTCTTTACTGCATCACTTATCACAGTATTTCATATGATAATGTGAAGTGTGACTTTTCTAGATGGGCATAGGTTATGTCCTCTTTTCAGACTCATCTGATCATTGACTCCTTGACTATTTGTAAGTGGTGTAGTGGGGGTAATACCTTGCTGGACATTAGTGTTCCGTGGAACATGGCTTGGAGAGTGCTGCCTTAACAGACATAAAATTTAAAATATAAGTTCTGCTAACTGTGCATTCATGTTATTTTTGAATGTGGAGAAGTAGATCTGCTTTAGAATGAGCAGAGCAAAACTAATGTAATTTAATTTGTTAAGGTCTGTGAGGTGATATGGCACATCAGTATGACATCCTAAAACTGTTGGACTTGCACCGTTTCAGCCAATTTCAGGTAATAGGGTGCTAGGACGGTGGCCACAGTGAGAAGGGAAACACACTTGGGCCACCCTGGTCGTCATGGCATGTTCTCTATCAGTGTAAATAGAAACCCAAATCAATCAATTACAGAGTAATAGCAGTGAGTTTCCATACAATTCACTTCTGAAATTCAAATGAATTCCTTTCCTCGAAGTACCACAAAACATTACTTTTAAATCCCCAAATGTTCTTTTTGTACTCAGATCTCTCTCAGCGATTGCATTTTTCCTAACACAAAGAAAAATCATCTGTTTACATTAAAAGGCACGGCTTACCAGTCCTATTTACATCACTCAACCCAGTAGGTCTGGAGGTACTTTTCCTTACGAGAATTTACAAATGTTACGGTCTTCTTCCCTTCTCTCTAGTCACCTTTCAAGGACAAAATTCCTCTTAATTAAGAGTTTAAACTTGTGAGGTGGTATGTTTCAGTTGTCAGAATTAATGTCAGTGTGCCTTTGTGTGCGGAGACATCTGTTCAGAACACAGGTCACCCTCTCATCCAGTTAATTTATACTTGTTGGACATGGCTGCTCCTTTTCCTCTCTAAGGATGCCATCATTGGCTTCAGGCAAACTTCCCAGTTGAGAATATCATTTCATTAAGCCTGTCTCCACATTGTTTCCTAACTCTTTTGCAGGATGGAAGAAGAGATATCACGTACAAAGAACTCAATGTTAATGAACTTCCTCGAACGGGTTCTGTAGCTGGGGGTCTTTGGCCAGCCTCCCAAGAAGGCAGAAAATCTGCTGCAAACCCAGTTTGGTTTGAGATGTGTTGATAAGAGCCTGTAGTCCCTCCAATGCTTGGCATTTACCAGTATTTCCTCTGTTGGGGATTTATTCTTTGGAACTTGAAGATTTCAGTCTCTCCAAAGATCTTTACTAAAATGCAAATACCCCACAGAGAGAGGGGGTGTGATAAGGTTTCTTATTATCTAATAATTCAACTGATTTGAGTTTGACTTTCTTGGCAAGTAGGGTCCAGAGCAGGGATGCATCCAAGTATTGTATTTAACCTGAAACTTAAAGAGGAGGGCCCTTTAAGAAAAAAGAATAAACATTTACTAATTAAAAAAATTAGATTAAGGTTCTGGGAAGGGATCCAGGCAAGTTAGGGGCCCTAGAGCTTCATTAACTTCATGGTGCATCCACCTCTAGTCTAGAGTAGTGATTATCAAACTTTAGGGTACATTAGAAGCATAAGGGGGAGGTTTCTTACAAATGTAGATTCTTAAGGCCTACCCTTCGAGCTTCAGTTTCAGTAGATCTGAGTTGGAGCCGTGGAACCTTGGAGCCCAGGAGAGTGTGAGGTATATCACACACTTGGAGAAACATTGTCGAGAAAAGAACACAGAGTAGGCACTTGAGGGAAGGAGTAGGACCTTGCCATCCAGGAATGAGAAAGTAGGAAGAGGCTAAAGATAACTCCTAAATAAGGCAGTGGTACTCATCACCATATGGCTCCAGAGCCACATCTACAATCACTTACCACATATGGCTCCTTTAGGTCTTGTTTTCCTCTGCACTCAATATACAAAATCTCTCAGATGTCCCCAAAATGAATGGAAACCATAAAACGTCTCAATTTAGTGAATTTACTTATTGCATCTGTTTCTTTTGCATATCTAGGACAAACCAACAGGAAATTCAAGCTTTTCTCATAAAGAATCATTTTTATTATTTTTTAATCAATTTTTAAAAATTGAAGTGTAGTTGATTTACAATGTGTTAATTTCTGCTGTACAGCAAAGTGATTCAGTTATACATATATATACCTTCTTTTTTGCTATATTCTTTTCCATTATGGTTTATCATAGGATACTGAATATAGTCAGTATATACAGTACTATATAGTAGGACCTTGATGTTCATCCATTCCATATGTAAAAGTTTACATCTGCTAACCCCAAACTCCCACTCCATCCCTCCCCTGACCCGTCCCCCTTGGCAACCACAAGTTTTTTCTCTATGTCCATGAAGGAATCATTTTTATTATTGAAACAAGGACCCATATGCTGTTTTATGGTATCTCCCTTTCTCAGAAATTTTCCAAGAAGGATAGGTGAGATCTCTGCAAGGGAGATGATGAATGATTGGACAGGAAGATGGACAGAAGGTAAATATACTTCACTTGCGGTTCAAGATGTACTCTCCCATTCTTGGAAAACTGGATCAACAGGGCTGTTAGGAAACTTTGTTTAACATTTGGGGATAGCAGGAGTTTCCTAGTTATATGCCCCTGGATTATAACTATTAAAAATTGATGGATATATGGATAAGGATATGTTGAAATAATATAATAAAATGTAACTTGTAGAATGTGGGTGGTGGGTATATGGACAATTAAAAAAAATTAGAGCAAGCCTTCCAGACACCAAATACTTCATGCACATTATCTTATTTACGTGTTATAAGTATTAATAGTCTAATATTACAGATGTGGAAATGTAACCTCAGAGAACCCTGCTTATATACACGCAGCGAATAAATAGTAGAACTATGGTGTTGAACTTAAGTTTGTCTGACTCCCAAAGTTCACTGTAGGTGAAAGTGCTTGCTCTTGCTGGGCTCTCTTATACCCCTAGGGACTGAACTTCTCCCAGTGGGAACATGATTGTGTTGAAAGAAATATTTTTGTTTAGTTGGTGTCATAGTAAGAGCCACATATGGTAAGATACGGTGCAGTTACTAAACTCTTATCATATGCTACTCTTATACACAAATCTGAGCTACCTGCTGTATGCCAAAGAGTCATGGTATTAGGGTTCTTCAGAGAAACAGAACCAACAGAATGTGTACATATATATAGAAAGAGATTTATTATAAGGAATTGGCTGATATGATTGTGGAGGTTGGCAAGTCCAAATTCTGTATTGTGGGCTGGCAGGCTGGAGATCCAGGAGAGTCGATGGTGCAGATGAAGTCCAAGGGCAGTTTTCTGGAGAATTCCCTCTTGCTCAGGGAGGCCGGTCTTTTTGTTTTATTCAGGCCTTCAACTGACTGGATGAGGCCCACTCAGATTATGGAGGGCAAACTGCTTTACTCACATTCACTGATTAAATGTTAATCTCATACAAAACACCCTTCACATTGACTCATAAAATTAACCATCACAGCCATCTAAATCATGGTCTTCCCTTTTCTATTATGGAGGACCAGCTCTGGATGGGGCAATAGGCCTCGCAAGGCATCCACTGGAGTCAGGTGCCTGGCATATGGAACCTTTTTATAGTTAGAAGAGACCATCTGCTCCTGCTTTTGGATATTCAGAAACCACCCAGCAACAGTAGATCCTAAAGTCGTGAGTGATTTCTGTCCCTGAGATCGCTACTGTAAGCACGGACATACTTCCCATCAATCACGGTGCTGAGATTTCCATAAGATTTTTTCCTAATTCCTAGGTCTCCCTCAACCGAGGTATGATTTATCCTCCCTATCAATAGAATATCACTTTATTTTCACATTTATGGTGTAGTTTATTATACTGTAAGCTCTTAATATAGGTAGTTCTAAAGACATTTCATTCACCTCTTCCCGCCCCCACCCAAAAGCCACTAATCTGTAAGCCACTTGAGAGCAGGGTTGTGTGTCATTTATCTCTGTGCCCCTCATTGCATCTAGCCATGAGGCTTACTCATAGTAGGTGCTCAAAGGATATTGGTTAGAATGACTTGAAATGTATTTGTGGGGCTCCAAAATAATGCTGACCAGTGCCTACTTGAAGCAAATTGGAAGGTACACTTATAAACTACAGCCTGATAACCGAAGCATTTTCAGTCTTGTTCCTGTAGCTCCCCCTAGTGGGAAGGTAGCCAAATCTTTTGGCTGTAGGATTACTTGCACCATTCCTGCCAGAAATGACAAACAGGAACCACCGCCAAACTAAACACAAAACCTTTTGTAGGAATTATGTAGTTTTTAAAAAAAATTGACTTTGTTTTTAGATTTATAGCTGGGTCCTAAGTTTCTAAAAGGTCTATTCAGCCTGTGTTCGAATCAGCTTGGATTATTTTGGGAGGGAGATTTAATCAGATAATATCCATATAAACCATGGCATTCCTTGCAGGCACAGAGCCAGGCAGTGCTAAGAAGAGAGCTATCTGGCTACTTCTTGGAACTTAAGTGGAGTGAGCAACAAACATCTTTCCCCATCTCCCTGAGCTCCATCTTGCATTGCAGCTCAGCAGGGGAGCAGTGAAGTTGCTCCTGCCTGCCTCTGGCCCCAAGCATCTCCCGCCTTTCCACCTTTTCCCCCTCAGGCCTCGGCAGTACCTTCTGCTGTGGTCCTGACAGGTAGGTCAGTTTGTTTTCAGTCTGCCTGACTGATTTATGCTGCTTAAGAATCCCTTTGGCTTATGCTTCTGGTAGTCTGTACTTCAGATAAAAGACAGTGTTTTTGATTTTCACATTTCTCTGTAGAAATCATAGCCTCTTCTCTTTAATCCCAATGTTTTGAGGGGCTGTCTGGGTATTATGTATGCATGCTTAATGATTCATACTCCTAGGACTTTGAATTTGTTCTTAACCGAGCTGTATCTGTTCCTTTATAGAATTTTAGAAATATTAAAAATAATGTAATTAACCTTTGCAATGCCTGCTTTCAAGAGGTTGATTGCAACAGTTTTTTTCTTTTTTAAACCAACCGATGCACAGAACTGCACATTCTCCAAACCTACTATATATAGGGTAAAAATCTTCAAATGGAAAAATCTTCCTTCTTGGCTGTGGGGAACATAATTAACTATCTGCCCACTGATCCGTACCAGTGAACGTGGTGCCCCTTAGCTTTTCTGAGGTTATGCATAACTCTTGTCTCTCCAGCTTCATAAACTGTGGAATAGGCTTTCTGGAGACAAAAACCTGAGAGTGAATGTTATAACATGAATCAGTCCTGGCTACGAATTTGATGTAGTGTTGCTGGAATTGACAGCAAAAGGCAACATTAATCCATATACTAGTGCAGCAGTGGTTTCATTTCATCCCTTCGCAACTACGTGACTTGGAATATATTTGTGTTTTCATTTTATTTCAGTCTGAGCAGACAACATGGCACCTTTTGAGACATGACATAGGTTTGAAGCAGTACAGTTTATACCTTCTTCATTAGAGAAGCAGTTGTAGGTTAGGACTTTGGTCTCACTACCTAGAAATTTTAAACATAAAATCATGTGATAGGGATAAAAACTATCACGTATGGTTGACTCGGTTAACCAGAACTTCTCTGTTCCCACTTCTGGTTGTATCCTGCTTTGTCAGGGTCCCTTCTGTGCTCTTGGACAAGCTATAGGATTTAATTTTCTACTCTTCTTAGGTAAATTATGTGGGATTTGATTGTACATTGCTAAATTTACCTAGGAGTTAAGTATGTATTCTCCTCTTCATTTAATCTAGTGATTTCACATTTGATTACCATGAGATAATTAGAGATGGAAGTTCTGTGGTTGGTGGGGAACACAATCAACAGTTTAAAAAATTTGTTACAGATTATTACACCCACATATTTTTTGGAGAAAAATAATACCAACTAGAAGTGGTACTTTTTTATGGACAGAAATCCATAGTTGGCTAAATCTCTTCATCCTGAAACTTTTTCGAGAACATGTCATTTGCTCCAAATGCTCATATAGGATAAGTAATTGCCTTTTTAAAAATGTGTATACTTTTCAGTGTTGATAACTGATTTAACAGAGAATACATGTAAGCATATGTGCTATTGTTAGTTTGTGTTAATGACTAACCTATAACCACACAATTGAGCATTTCATCAAGTTGTGTTTGAAGGGCTCGTTAGGTTCTCTCATACCTGGAGAGGGCTTTCTGGCCCAACAGTTAATTAGCACTTGTCAGGGAAGACAAGTCTGTTGGCCTGGATACTTACTCCATCTTTGGACAAGCGGTAGATTACAGTCCTTGTCTAATTGACAGCTGTCTACAGCACATAGCCTATAGGTGACAGAGTAAGTTTCAGACTGAAAGATGCTACCTGAATACTAATAGCTAATATGGAATGTCAGTGTAAGGGAGGAAAAATAATTCTTCCTCTTTCTAGGATCCTGGCCGAGACCGCCCCCCACCCCATAAGAAAGGACAGATTAACGAGAAAAAAGCAAATAGAATTTTAATTACATGTATACCTCTTATACACATGGAGATACCCAGGAAAACTGAGTAACTCCCTGAAATGGCCAAATACCATCTTTGGCTAAAGACAAAAGAAACTGTTGGGGGTGGGGAATCAGTAATGGGAGATGGCCAGGAAAAGCACAGTAAACAAGGGTAAGGTTGTTATGCAGGCTTAAGTCATTGACTTCTCCATTGATAACAGTTTCTAGAGATTTACTCATTCATCTCTTTGTGGTACAGAGAGGGAGACACCCTTACAAATGGAGAGTTCTTTTATAAATGTAAATTTCCCCCACAGAAGGGCAACTTCTGCTGTTTTCAGACATCCTCCTGTGTTTGCAGCTCTTTAAAAATAATCAGCCTAAAATAATCCTTATGTCAAAGAGCCATATATCAGGGTGACAAATTCTGCTCCCCTCAGTCTTGCCTTTGAAACTTCCCTGGGAAGGTTTACAGTTCAGAAGCCAAGCTGATAGATTGCTCCATCTCATTGAACCGGTTTCGCAGTCCTTGAGAGTAGGTCAGTTCAGTTAAACAGTTGTGTCTCATTTTAGGAGGCAAGTGAGGCAGCTGAGTTCCCAAAGTTAGGCCTATATTGTGTAAGAAATCAGGTATTTAATAAGAGGAATTCTTTGGAAACAAAGGTTAATGATTGGCACAAATTATAAACCCAGTGTCTGAGTCCTGAGAGTTGCCAGCTGAGAAGAGTTCTAGATGTCAGGTTCAAAGCATCTTCAGATGGAGGGAGTGCAGGCAGTGGCAATTTGACAGATTTTCCTGGTTTGTAGTTTGAATGTCTCTGACGATACCATTGGGTAAAGTTTCTGAGTGGTTTATACTGCAGCAGGCATGAAGAAGATTATCTAAATATAAGTTACTATGATGATTTCACTGAAGTTTATATCAAGTCATCTAGCTTCAGTTTTCAGGGCTTCAGGAAAAAGGGCAGCTTTAGTTTTCAATGATTCCAAGTCAAAAAGATGGGAGAAAATTGGAAATATTAGTTTGGAGATTTGTAGTCAGATATTTGAAGAAACTAGAAGAATTCAGGATCCAATCCAGTTTACAAGTAAACAACAAAATCTCAAATACAATGAACAGCACTAGAATCTAATGTCCAAAAAGGGATGCTATTGAAACATAATTTTTCCTCTCTAAAATTACCCTCATTTCTACCAAAGATAACCAAATTAAGACTAATTTGTTTGCAGAATAAAGTTAGATTCAATAAACTTGGCCTGGTTATTTATATAAGTACAGCAAGAATAATGATTGATCATATAGGCTCTTTTAAATATCCTGTGCTGGTGGGACTTCCATGGTGGTCCAGTGGTAAAGAATCTGCCTTATAATGCAGGGGATGCAGGTTCAATCCTTGGTCAGGGAGCTATGATCCCACATGCTGTGGGGCAATTAAGCCTGCGCGCCACAACTGCTGAGCTCGCACGCCTCAACTAGAGAGACTGCGTGCTGCAAACTGCAGAGCCCACGCACTCTGGAACCCGCATGCCACAACTACAGAGGCCACGCGCCCTGGAGCCCATGAGCCACAACTAAAGAAGAGAAAACCCACACACCACAACTAGAGAGAAGCCCGCGTGCCACAATGAAAGATCCCACATGCCTCAACGAAGATCCCACGTGCTGCAACTAAGACCTGATGCAGCCAAAAATAAATAAAATAAATAAATAATCTTTAAAAAAATATATATCCTATGCTGGAACTTCTCGTAAGGAATCTCAGATTGAACTGTTAACAGCCTCTCAAAGCTAAGAAGAAAAACCAAATACTTGCCATCAGACTTTGCCTGCAATACTTATAGATTTAGGTGAATTCCTCTCTTCTTGAGGTCCCCAAATATCCTAAGGTTTCTACACCTGCCAGGAAATGACCTTCCTTACTTACTCGGTAAGACCGCTGGGAACTCTGGAGACTTCCCTGGTGATCCAGTGGGTAAGACTCCATGTTCCTAATGCAGGGGGCCCAGGTTTGATGCTTAGTCGCATCCCTTAGTTGCATGCCACAACTAAGAAATCTGCATGCCGCAACAAAGAAGTCTGCATGCCACAACTAAAGATCCCACATGCTGCAACAAAGATCCTGAGTGCTGCAACTAAGACCTGGCACAACCAAAAAAAAAAAAAGACTGCTGGGAACTCTGTAAGGAAGGTACCAGGCTGTTTTTCCAAGGGCCTTTAGTGGCTCCATAAAGTCAACCTTAGCTCCTTAAAGCTGTCTGGTCATATCTGAGTCTATGTATACCTCTCTCAAATGTGACATTCCAGTCAAAGCCTTGGTAATATAACCAAATGTTTCTAATTGTGTCTTGTTTCAAGGCCAACACATTCTTATTGAACTTATGCAAAGAAATATATTGCCACGAAAAGAATACTTAAGAGTTTCTGAAAGCTGGAGGGCTCAGGTAGGGAGAAAAAGTAAATGTTTCATCTTTGTTCACAAAGATATATCTTACCAAATTTTTGATAGCTTAAGAAAAAAAGAGAAAAAGGTTTCCTAACATCTGGAAAAGCAAAACATTAGAGAACCAGCAATAAAGCAAAAAACCAGAAAAAATTATTAAACATCCTCATCAGTTCATTCAGTCCCATGTAATGAATTCTTTGTGATCTTGGTCTTTTGTTAGCAGTTTTATGAATCCAGTTTTCCCTTAGAGTTCTGCAAATTCTTACTCAGTTCAGTTTTAAGATCTTAAGGTTATCAGGAACCTGTATTTGTTGAAAGTTCTTTCTATGAGTCTTCTTGAAGATAAGGCATTTTTGCAGGAATACTTTTGTAAAAGCCTCTGAGTAAAATAATAACTCTGTGTAAATGACAAAAAGACTTAAAAATGGCCATGGTTAAAGATCTGATGAGAGTTCATTACAATGCAGTTGACAAGGAAATTTGGTAATTTCTGTAACATATTTTAAGGTAATAACTAGAAATATGACTGATTAACATTATATCAAGACATTCCAGATTTGTAGGCATTACGTACAATTTCTGGAATGCTTATATACAAATACAACGTGAAGGCTTAGTGTCACTTCTTATTTGACAATGCTTCCCATGTAATTTAACATATTAAATAAGCCTAATTAGTGTAATGTCTTCCTTTTTACAAGGCGAGAGAACGAATTTTTTGAAATGTTCTAGGGGCCCTCCGGAAACTTCAAAGTTCATTTGAGGTCAAGAGAGACTTCATTTAGAATTTGATTTGGGGAAGTTTATAGAAAATATCAAAGAGTTTTGGACACTTGCCTAAATAGGATCACAGATCATTATGAAACAATACTCAATTATCCAGTTAATCAAAGTGACTATGAAAGATTTCAAAGGCAGTATAAAAGGGTGCATAGTTATAAGCAAGACTTAGCTCTTTTAATATTTAATAACTCAGTTTTCCTAAATAATCAGTGACCTGATATAAACAACACAGGAAATTATTTTGATAAAACAAAATCTTTGCTTCCTAGGCAGATATTACTTAAAAGGTAAAGAAACTTTCACAATCTGTTATCAAAAGCAGACCAAAAGTCTAAGAAAAGTTTGACCTTTTAAGAGAGACGGCCAAATTCTAATTTTGTACCAGCTTACTTTTGATATTAAGACTCATTCATTCTACTCTTAGCCAGTCCTGACCATACCAAAAATTGTTTCCAAAGATTCCTTTTCCATAAATATTCTGCAACTTTCTTTTCTTTCAATAAAAATGCATCTCCATTCTTCATACCTTCTTTTACTGAAAACACACATCCTACTTTCCTTGCATACAGAGATGTTTCCCTTATTAATTCTAGTAGTTTTAATTACATATATTGTTACCAAGTCCAAGCTCACTCTGCTCACCGCATGACAGGCCAAGAAATTGGGAGACAAGGTGTTGAGGCAAGGAATAGCGACATTATTTGGAAAGCCAGGCATCTGAGAAGGTGGCGGACTAGCATCCTAGAGTACCATTTTATCGGGGTCTGGGTGCAGTTTCTTTTATAGAACAGAGAGGGGGAGGAGGTGAGGAAGTAAAGTAAAAAGGCCATAAGTCTTGCAAAATATCTCTTGGCTTGGCCAGCATCAGGGAGGGGATGTGTTCATTTCTTCTTTTCTGCAGCAATTCACACGTGGGCAGGGTCAGATTGTCTCCCTGTGAGCTGAAAAAAGGCACTTTAGTTTAACATTTAGGCATAGGGGGCAGGTCCCCAAGGGAGACCATTATGTATGCCAATAGCTATAGACAACATCCTTTTAGTGATTATGGTAACAAAAAGCAACAGAGAGCAAAGGTTAAAGTAAAAGAAACAGATCCAACATGGAGTCAGATTTTGTTCTTCCCTGTTACAATATGAGAATTCTTTACCTTTACAGACTTTAATTTTTAGTGAAAACTAAATAGTAAACAATTGTGGATTGTCTGTTACACCAATATTCTTTAGATTGGCAAATTTATGAACACATACATTTATGAATGTACCCTTTTTAATAGTACAGTCTTTCAGTGTGGCACAGGAAATGTTTACTAATATACCCAAATATCTTTATTTCCTCTGTAATAGAAAGCCAAAAGTAGATAAACCTATGTTTAGTAATTAATGTTTCACTATTTTATTTTATTTGGAAATGATCTAGGTATTCAGCAAATTCCCATCATTTAAATTAACTTAGAAAAGCTCCAAAGTTTCAAGTTACCAAAAAGATTTTGGATGCTATTTTTAAGTATACATTACCATAAAACATAATTACTGTGGCTTAAAAACCTTATCACATTTACATCTATCTAAATCATTTGCTCCCAACAATTATGTTTAGACTACTCACAAAAACTTCATGAGACATTAGACAAAGTCAGCCATCACCCCAAGCTATTTTTCTTGCTGACAAATTTTGTGAGATGTAAGATGAACTTATTTGACTAATAAACCCATGCAGAATAAAAATTGTAAGTCTGCATTATATTCAATGTTGATAACTCTAAAGACATGTCTATTTGAGTTAAACCAACAAACTCAAACTAGCCTTTATTTACCAAAATTATTGTAGATCATGTGAACTTGAAAAACATTTGGATTAGTTTGTATATTTCTGAGAGTTTTAGAATACCCAGTCTTTACAAGCACTTGCCTTCAATCCAACTAAATAGAACTCTTTATAAATATAGATTAATTTTGGCAATGCCATTTGGAGGTAGAAAAATATCACACATCTATAGACACACGTAAACACACAGACACAAACAGAGACCTTATAGTTACTAATATTTGTGGAGAAGATTTTTCATTTGCCCAGTTTTCAAATAACCACCCCTTTTTTTGGATGAGAAACATCTTCCTACAGTTTGAATTTCAAAAAGTATGGATCTTAGGTCCTAGAGAAAATGGGGGTGGAAAAATCTACACATAGAGGCACAGAGGAAGTATCCAAGTGTCCTCCAAGATAGAGTTTTGGGGGCATATTTGCCTATTATCAAAGGTCTAGGGTAATTACTATTTAATTTTTTTTTTTCTTAAGTCCAAGACAATTCTGTTTCTAATGTCTCAATGCCTATTTTGAGATGAATAGAGGAGGTTCTGTGATTGGTAAAGATAGGTGGGGTTTGAATTGCTCCTAGAGCCACATTTCTGGTTTTGTAGGGAT